>NW_023276774.1:0-157014 GCF_013357705.1 Chelonus insularis
CATGAATATTTGAAGAGTTTTAACGAGTTAGCATTGATGAGGTCAGAACTGCTTTAAAGGGCACAAAGAACTGGGCTGCTCCTGGGCCAGACGCAATTCCCACCTGGAGATACGCCTGCAATAGAACCTGTATGGAGACAGTTAAAACTGCTCGACGAACATGTGGCAAAGTCCTTACATAGTGTGTTTTACCGTCATCTCGAAACACAGGACTCGTCACACCAGCTAACTTTCCAATACCTTAAATCAGCTGGCTTGTTCTCTGAGACCGAAGGATTCATTATGGCCTGCCAAGATGGTGTATTTTCCACCCTCGCCTATCGGCGTGATGTTATGCACTAGCAACTCGAGGACACAAGATGCCAAGTTTGCCACGGTGATGTAGATGAGACGCTATTTCATGTATTATCGGCTTGTCCGATATTAGCGCGCTCAGCCTACATTCACCGGCATAACGCCGCCCTAAGAGTGCTGTATTACCACCTTCGGCACTCTTATGGAATAGACGAGACACCAGTGCTGCCCTATGTGCCCGGTGAAATTGAGTCAGTCGTTGAGAACGGGAGAGCAAAAATTCTTTGGAATCACCCACTGTCTATGCCCCAACGTATTGAACACAATAAGCCGGATATTACTCTTTTCGACCATACCACCAAGCACGTATATTACATTGAGTTCTCAGCCCCGGCTGAGACAAATATACGTGCAAAAGAAGAGAGTAAACAGGAACGCTACAGAGAGCTCATGGAGGTCATGAGAAATGTCTATCACGAATACACAGCGCACGTGATAGTCCTGGTGATTAGCGCCCTCGGAGGGATGAGGGACCGCTTTCTGACAGAGCTTCGAACAATACCAGTCTGCCGTAGTCAGGCTGAGATTCTCGCGGCTCGTATGCAGAAAGTAGTCATCCTCGGTTCTCTCCGAATCCTGAGACGACTGTGAATGATGACTGGACGGCTGCAGCCCCGGCTCACCCTCCAACCTGAGGGAGTCAGGTTCCTGCAGGATAATCCCGTCTGGTCAGGCCCCAGGTGGGTCGGAGCCCTCGGATCCCTGGCCAGACACCTCTGACGAATCGCAAGATGAAAATAATAATAATAATAATTGTAACATTTATAATAATAGTACTTATTATAAGTGCAAAACATATTGTATTTTTTTATTTTTTCCATTGGGAAGTCGGTCGTGTGGACCTCTCGGGTAGCACCTAGACTACTGCAGAGCACTGATATTGATAATACTGATATTATTATAATTATATTTTTATATCTCTTCAATAAAAATAATCATAATGTATAATCCGTATTTCCAATAGAAAAAACCTGTAAATGTTAAATCTATTTATTTTTTTTCCGATTTTTTCAATTTTTTTTTTTGTTTGATAAAGAGAATTGGCAATTGTTCTCATATTATAATAACTGCAAAACCTATTCTATCGACTTCGTCATCCTCGACTAGAAGTTCTCATGAATGCCACTACGAAAGTGCTATAATTTTGTTGTCAATATTTCTTACCATAACCTACATTTCTATTTTCAAGAAATATTCGTGTAATTGATTCAGATTTATAATAATTACTGAGTATTATACTCACTCGTTTACCAATTTACGTTGGTATTAGTAAATTGATACAAGTTTTAATACAGTGAATGATAAAATCGAAACTGCAGGTGAGTTCTATTATATTTATATAATGTAGTCATTTTTATTATAGTGATTTTATTCTGAGGAATCACACACAATGCTTAACAAATTCATGTTTACTTATTGAAGATAAATGTCTTTTCTAACAACAATATAATATTTTTAACAACTCTATGCAATATTCGTTTCTTTAATTAATAATTAATCTATAAGCTTAGAATGAGCATAGATTTTCGTTAAACAAGACATTTATTTTATTTTCTAACTTAAAAATTATCTATAAGTGCATTCTTTGGTTTTTTTCTTGTTTTCAGTTAAAAATATACCAGAAGCTGCTGTCCCTTTGAGAGTATCAGAGTACATGTGTGATTGAAAGTCTGAGAGTACAAATATAAGAATATTTAATTTAATACTTTTTCTGAAATATTTTCTACCTCATTCGATTTCCTGAAATTATAACTTTTTTTTACATTTAATTTTATAATACTGTTCTGACTTGGAGGGGCCCAAGTCAGTTAGTCAGGAATAATCAAAATTTCGTAATGCCGGACTTGTCCACCGGCGCGTCAGTCAACTTACTGGACCAATCATCGGGAAGTAATTCCCTCATGGCCCAGAAGGCAACTCTACGGCCCTAGTGACGCCAACAAGCACGCGGTCGAGCACTTGTGGCGTCTGTTAGCTCCAGGCAAATCACGCGGTCATCTCTGTATAACTTTTCGCAGTCGAATCGCAGATTTTTCAGTCAGCTCACCTTTTGTAGTTACAAGTACGGTCAAATAGACTCAGACAACTCTCACGAAGATACGTGAATCATCAAATTACTCTCATCAGTGCCAGTGGTCCAGTATATTCAGTTGTAGTGTCTTTGGGCGCGAAGCTGAACTGGCGTCGACGCCATAGTGCCTCACGGACATTCACCTATACATCGCTCCCCCGAACAACTCTGGTGTATACTGTGAATGTTGCTATTCACTGTTTTTTGAGACTATGTTA
Organism: Chelonus insularis; assembly: GCF_013357705.1. Classification (NCBI taxonomy): domain Eukaryota; kingdom Metazoa; phylum Arthropoda; class Insecta; order Hymenoptera; family Braconidae; genus Chelonus; species Chelonus insularis. Next base: position 2,644 of record NW_023276774.1, read on the forward strand.
TTTGGTGAAAAAATAACCATTAGACAACTCATACGTGTACAAACAATTATGGTACAGTCAACTCAATTATATGTAGTGATTATTAAGTTCTATTGAGTATGTTAAGTGTTATTGTTGAATAAAATCTATAAAACCCAAGCAGTTCGGTGTTAATAAACTATTTTTTGGAACCTTCTAGCATCCAACCTTTGTTCTTGTTCTGCTCTTAATTATTACAGTCCACTAGTTTTCAGTTTGCTCGTCCGGCCGACTCGAAGTCAGAACAATATACTTATAAATTAATTCATATATTTGATTAAATTATTCTTTCAATTAATTACGGAAAACAACTTGTTTTTCTGAAAATAAGCTGAGGGTGAGGAACGAATTACTATGAATTCTCTTTTTTCGAAAGTGTTGTCTTTAAAAGACAATAGGAATTGATTTTGAACTTATATAAACAACCAATTATTGTATTTATATAAAATTTTAATGAAAAAAAAAAGGAAAAAAAAAATTGGCTATGACTGGGATCGAACCCTAATCGGTAAAATGAAAGCTTGGTGTTCTACTCACAGAGCTAACACATCATCTCTGACATTACGGTTATGTTTATAAATTGTATAATGCAGGCTTGAGTACGAAGGGTAGGGATAGAGTTTGCCGGCGAAGTGCCGGAAATCCCCGTGGATTATTTCAACTACTTCTAAATATTTCTAAATTGCTTAAAAAAAAGCTACGTTCATATAGCTATAGTAAAAAAAGTGTTTATAACCCTGTTTATATGTTTTCCGACTCGGCGTCGATAAATTACATGAATAATTGAGAAAAAAAGTCAAATCGTTGTAAACAATTACTTTTGGCATGTTAATATTATAATTACATGCAAATCTAACAAATAAAAGAGAAAAAAAAACTTTATCATGACTGGAATCGAACCATGCCTAGCAAAATAAAAGACCGATGCTGTAACCACTGAGATATTATGGTTTCAATACGCTTATATATGCTCAAAAATTATAAGCTGCAGGCTTGGGCACAGAGAGTGGGGGTAGAGCTTGCCGGGAAAGTGCCGAAACTCGCCACAGATTGTTTAAACTACTTTTCAATGTTAATAATAATATGATTAACTTGTTAATAACATAACATTGTTAATACATGTAAAGATGTATGTTGTTAAACACAGGCTATTATCAATGTATTTATACAAAAAAAAAGTTCATGGCTCTGTTCAAATATTTTCCGACTTAGTGTCAATAAATTCAATGAGTAAAGAGAAAAAAAAATCAAATCATTATAATGGATTAATTATGGCATGTCAATATTATAATTACATGCTAATCTAACGAATAAAGTAGAAAAAAAAGTGATTATGACTGGGATCGAACCCTGCCCGGCAAAATAGACCTCTGACGCTCTAACCACATGGCCAGCATAATCTCGGTATTGAGTTTATGTGTATTTGTTTTTATACTACATGCTTGGATACGCCGACTTGGAATTGAGCTTCCTTATTAACATTTATACCTAATTAAAATGATAATAATGGATAAATATATGTATTTAAAGTTATTTGCAGGTATTATATTAATTAATGTTAAATGAGTATCATCATTTTCATTTATTCTAACTGCAATAGTCATCAAAGTATAAGGCATTGTAAAGCGATACACTATGTTTACATCACATACATATATCACCCGTACACACTCATACACAAATTACTCACCAAAATGCAGGGCACCATCAGTTCTGGATACGGATTGAGTATTTTTTCAATATGAATGACTGAGGTCATCTGCGAGCATAATGCTGTCACCTATCAGGATTTTTTCAAACTAATTTTCCGGAGAATATCATCTGGAATACAATATTTCTAATTATTTCTAAATTATTCAATTTTATTCAGTTGGTCCTACGTCGATATCATTTTTTGTTCTCGAGATAATCGAGGGGAAAAATAATTCCGAACGCACGTACGAACATACGAACATACGCATGTTACGTCCGTTTGTTTATGAATGTTCAATTAAATAAAAAGGCGCGAAAAATTAGGATTAAGATTTTTCCTACTGCTTATGAGATACGTTGGAAGCGCTCGGTATGAACTTGGCCCAGGAGGCGCGGACGTAAGTTAATCTCAGATAGAGGACAGAATTCCTCTATCTTTTAATTTTTATTTTTAATTTAGGGATCGTTCAGAAGGACTCTATCCTTCTGACCCTTCCTCGCTGAGTGACTTTTTCTCGAATAGCGGGAAAATTGTGCACCTTACCTTTTTATAGATAGATATCCTACACAGCTACGACTGGTGATGGAAGGATTGAACCTGCAGGTTGTCGGGATGTTGTCCAGAGAGGCACTACCAATTAACTGTACCACGGGTTCTGTTTCTTTTGATGTTTATTGATGTTTATTTAATTCGGATTACACCCAAATTATTACACTTAAATGACAATTGTTTTCGTAAGATGTAAATATATTTTTTCCACAACCTAAACTTCGCTTTGAACTTAATAATGCTCGTACGACGTCGTTGAGCTAACTGACGTCATAAAATTCTCGCGACGCTAAGTACGCGGGCTGTCTTGACTAATCTCTGGTCAGTGACAAAAAGCCACGATAAAAATTGTTTAGTCTACAGGTAGACTCGGTACTTGGTCTAAGTCGCCGGGGGTTTCCAAGAAGACCGGAACGATAAAGCATCGTAAGCGCTTCCGATTTCAGCGTTTTATTTAAAAAGTACTTACAATGAAATTCCTCTTATTTAAATATAGCCTCTATTTTGTAGGGTAGCAAAAATAAAGACCTGTTTCTCAGCTTAGTCAGCTTGAGAACCTAAAATTTAAACAAAACGAATTTTTCCATTAAGCAAGGGCTTCGGGTTTCTGCATGGGAAATGAATTCTCTCATGAGGAAGCGTGAGACTCAATTTCCGTCAGATACAGAAATTATTTTGTCAGCGTATCGGTAAATTAAGTATGCGTTTATTTTTGGTTTACCAAAAATAAAGCCAAATATATATATATATATATATATATGAGGGAGGGAGAAAAAAAAGGAAAGAAAAAAATGGTAACCATAAAGTCGGACATAACATTTCCCCCCCAAGACGAACGTCTGCTGCAAGCAGGCTTTGTATTGCCTAGATGTCCATGGGCGAAGGCGCGGATGCCGACAATGCCTTTTGCGCCAGCTGGTCTGCGCACTCATTTCCAAGCACTCCAAGGTGACCGGGGACGTGTTTGACTTGCGCGTCTAGTACCTCTAGATCGGCAGCTAGCGACAGCAGCTCATCTTTGTAGATCACAGGGCAACCGGAAGAAGTGCGCCAGTTTCGGCTTCTCCAGACAGGTAGCCAGTGGCACAGGCTATTAACTAGGAAACCAGAGTCCGTGTAGATAAGAACTCCCTTTAATTGATGGCGCTTAGCGATCCGAAGTGCTTCTTGAATCGCCTCTAACTCGGCACCGTTGTTGGTCTTGCGGTTAGGGGCACATCTAGAAATATTTTCTGGGTGATCCTCATTGAAGAATACCCCAATGGCTGCGCGAGCTTCAGAGGTGCCGTTTCCGGTGCAGGCTCCGTCAGTGTAGATAGAAATTTTTCCTTCCGGGCCCCGCTGAAACAGGATGCTGTTAATTATGGCCCTGATGGAAGAGCTAGACTGTAGTCCTCGGTGAAGAAACTCCTTGGCTTCGTGAAATCGACGAAAATGCCGGAAGACTGGAGCTGGGTATCCACTGACTTGCAGCCGACACTCATCCCAGGTGGGAAAGACACCGACTCGGCGACCCCGGGTCACTACGTAATAAGGTATTCCGGAGGTTCTTACAGGGAAAGCGGATATCACTTAGACCAAGTTCGAGTCCTGAATACACAGTGAGAACTCAATCTAGGTAGAAAGTTATGGTCTTAGTTAGGTTGATAAAGGAAGGTACGATATAAGAGATAGATACTAGAACGAGGCAATTGTTTCATAGGGAGTGGACGGAAGGTCCCAACGTCTCCCTAGCGTAAATAAAACTAACTTACTCTAGCCTAAAAATAACTTAAAATTAACAAAGAATAGAGAGGTTAAAATGCGGCCGAGGCAGGAAAGATGACCACGCCGGCTCTGGAAGTGGACCTTCGTGCAGGCGTCCTTAGTGGAGCCTCCTTTGGTGTTCCTGAGGGTGGAGCCGGATCTGATGATATTCCTGTAGCGACTTCCTTCGGAATTATTATGGACAGAGGAATGTCGTTCCCTCGCCGTTCCTGTAGGGTCGGAGAGCGTCGGCGTATTGAGCGCAGGCGGCTGCAAGTGGTGTTAGCCCAGCACTTGTAGGCCCCGAAGGCGATGATTATGGTGCTGATAATGCCCACGACACCAGCGATGCCAGCGGTCCAGGAGCGATGCTGCCGGTCTCGTTGATGGTGTAACCCAATTTGGTCAAGCTCCGTCTCGATCTGGTCCAAGCCACTACCCCACGGAAGCTGGGTATCTATGGTGGGAAGACGGTTCTTTACTCGTTCATCTGAGGTTGAAACGAGTTGGGAGGTGTTGAGCACGTTGGGAGAAAGAGAGTCAAGGCTAAGGGAGGTCTCCGGGACTATTCCAGTGATGTTGGTCTGGTACTCCCCCAGGCTGAGAATGGTTTCGAAGCGGTTTTGAGTGACGCAGCCGGGCGATAGGTCTAGGATTCCGGCCTCATCCAGATGTAGAGTCGTCACTTGTTGGCCCTCGCAGATGATGTTGAATATTTCAGGTTGGAATAGGGAGAAGAGCCATGAGTTCTGATGAGTCAATGCGATCCACTCGGTGACTCGTGACTGTGTCAGGCGAAGATTACACGTTCTGAGGGTTTGGTTGGAAGGGTCTATCAGAACTTGGGTTTCACAGATGGGCTTGTTTTCGGTGGAACTCAGCGCCGTGGCAGGAACACAGGCTAGGCTTCTTCCTGCTGGTAGGCAGTCGGTTAGCTCCGCTCGTGATGCTAGGAAGTACCTGGTTCTGTCCGCGGACATGATTAGGAACTCCTTTTCTGGAAGGATAGTAAGGGCTGATGTTCCAGTTCCCCAGGGCTATGGTATTCTGTAGGGCCGAAGGTGGTAGCTTTTCCACAATTGTTTTTCCAGAAGCGGGATTTCTATAATGGTGGCAAAGTAGGTTCCTACGCGGGCGGCGGAGACCCTAACGATTTTTGAGAGTACTTGTAGGTCTATGTGATCCAAAGGCTGAGGGGGATTGAGGTGTGGTCGCTTCTCTTCAATATGCCGCACAGCTTGTCTAACTTGGTCGGCAGATACTAATGTGGGGTTAAGGATACCTTTTTTTGCTTCCTCTACGGCCAGGATAGTCTGTCGCATCAAAGAGTTGTGCCGCTCGATGACACGATAGAAGTGGAGGCCAAGCAGAGTGTAGTCGCGCTCCGTTTCGACCATGAGCCTCCAATGATCCTGTTGTTTAGATAGGGTGGCGGCGAACACAGCCAGGTCGTTTACTCGTTTGTTGGTGACTGAGAGCCCGGAGATCGCAGTGTTTATTTCAGCCCTAATAATATGCGTAGCATTGTTTACCAGGTGAATGATTCCCGCCTGGTCTTGGTAGAGGCGATCTATTTCCTTGGTGAAGTGTTCGTAGTCATTGTAGTCTAGGGTGCCAAAAATCTTCCTTAGACCAGTCCTAATGATCCCGAACCATGGGGAACGGCGGTCCCTGGAGTTGGAGAATTCGCTGAGGGGCGTCCGGTCGATTAGCTGGCGCAGGTGCGCGCTTAGCCGATCTTTCTTAATTAGCTCGGCTTGTATGGAGGACTCTTGAAGAGTGTGCCCGCAGAAGGTAGGTGAAAGCAACTGGCGGCACGTCTCGGTGAAGTTCCGATAGGTGTAAACGTCCTGTTGATGGCCGTTGAGGAGGGCTTCAATGTCGATGGTGGCGACTACGCGCCAGTATTCTCGAATGAGTTGAATGTGGGAGAACTCCTCATAATAAAGGCCAGAGCGGTGCTCAAAAAGGGTGACTCTGTAGGGTTCGTTGGCCAAGGCGGTAGAAAGTGTGAGAAGAATAAGTGAGAGTGTTAGAGCCTGCATATCTGAAAACGAAATCTCAAGAGTTAGTACCGGGGAGGGGGGGGTGGGGTGAAGGTGAAAGGACCGGGAAATTGCCTGCGGGAAGGTTAACACATAGTGCAACTAAAGAAACGTTGTGATCACTGCGAACTTATGTATTAATTCACTCATTTGTTCAGGTTATGGTTTCCCACATTGGTACAGATATCATAACTCCTATGATGGTACACAAGAGAAGGGAGGGAGAATTTTAATCGAACTTTGGCTGGACTTCCGGGCTAGTGGCCACAGGCATCTGGTGTTCGGGCTCGGAAGACCGTGGCCCGCTCGTTGGTTCGGCCACAACCGCGGGGGTCGTCGAGCTGAACGGTATTAAGAAGTCCTCATCATCGCTGTGGTAGGGACGGAACGCCGCCCTTCCTGGCTGGTGAGCGGGTCCTGTGGTGCGGCTTCTCCTTCTTCTGTTTCTTCGTCGGGGCCTGTTAGCACGGCGCCGACGAATCTGCCCGAGGTGCAGGCTGGCGTTAGATGGTGGCGGAGTTACCGTCGCTGTTGTCTCAGTGTCCGCAAATGGCTCGCCCGGAGATGTTTGGGTCTGCCTGGAACGGGGGAAGAAATGCGCCCGCCCCCTTGGAGGGACCGGGCGGAGGCCCAGTAGGATGGCAGTTTCCAGTAGCCATCTTCTCTCCCGTCGGCGGCGATTCCGCTGGGTTCTGGAGTGCTGACCCCTCGAGGTTGTCGAGGCAGGTGGAGACTGCTCGTCGGGCCGGTCCATTCCAAGGACACCTTGCTACACCAGAATAAATAGCCAGAAGTGGTACATTTTTGGGTGCGTGACCATGATCTTAGTATCAATGTGAGTGACATCCAAGAGAGGACTCGCTGCTCCCTTAGCCTTAACCTCTAATAGGAGATATAGATAGTAAGAGGAAGAAGAAAAAGAAGAGGAAAAGGACACTCATTATAGTATTCGAGGCATAAACAAGAGTAAGTCCGACAGCTTACAAGTCAGATATATTATTAAGAGTGAACAGAAGGTAATAAAAATAAAGAATTTGTTTCATACACAGTACGCGATTTCCCAGATGAGAATAGCAAAATGACTGCGTGGAGAGGGTAAGCAGAGGCGGCAGGGGTGGGAGTTCAGGATTGTCGTGCGTGGCGCCGTCTACGATACAAACGGTGGATATCATTCGCTACGGCTAGCATTTTCCGGAAGACCGCAAATGACGTCTCCCGATGAGGCCCCACAAGATGAACGTAGTTCACATAGTACCTCATCAGTTGGCGCAAAAGCCGGTCCCCGCGGTGATCAGGTCGCCGATAGCGGGCTCCCTCGGAAACTTCACGCAGTAGCCTGTTGGTTAGAGCCCTTGTCGCCTCGAATCCCAGGGCGAAGTCGAAAGGAGTGGGAAAGGGAGGGGGAGGAACCCGCACGCGGGGAGAGACTCGTCCGGTGGTATGGATGCATGGTGCGTCAAAATGTGTCTCTTCACTGATGCCTGGAGACTCGCCTTGCCCGGCAGTAGGATTTCGAGGAGCGCCATCACTCGAACTCGGCTGAATGCTCTGAGTCGGGCTCCAAGGCCTCCGATCCACGGTCTCTGGGTCGGATTGCTTCCCTTGGAGTGGAGAACCAGTGTGGCTCGGCATCGTCCTTCTTTCGGGGATACAAGATCACTGTGTGAGTTTGAGACCTCAAGGTAGGAGATAAAGAGCCATAAGAGACGGAAAGGGGCAGGGGACAATAGTAGCCACCGGTAAAGAGAGTGGGGGGTGGCTAGGAAGTCCATTAGTATCATGATTACGATAACGTTAGAGTAGTGGCGTAGAATACAAATAGATGTATATAATAGAGTAGGAGGAAAGAGGTTTGCCCAAGCCCTTTGAAAAAGCTTCGACCAGGTGGATAAAATTTGAAGTATTACTAGCTAATTCATTCCAATTAGGCCAGAGAAGTTTTCGTAGATTTTGTAGTTGGTTTCGAAATGAATATAAGGATGGGATTAGATTGGGCATATAATGGTTGGTATGGTTTATTTAATTAAACTAACTCCGAACTGTTGGGTTATTAGGTTTATTTAGAAAAGGGGAATAATAATAATGATAATAATAATAATAATTATAATGATAATAATGATAATGGTGGTTAGTAGGTGGCGGCAGCTCCTCTAGCCCACGCGGCGTCAGACCGAGCGGTGGGCAGCGAGTTCAGGCCGCTGGAGGCCCCCTACGTCTTCTCCTGGCCAGGCGCTCCCTCCTTCTCCGCTCCCGCTCAGCTCGCTGCCTCCTTACCCTGGCCACCCTCCTCCGGCAAGTCAGGTTGATTTCCAGGGCCCGCATCCAGACCTCATCGAACTCGTTGAGGGTAGGATACTCGCCTGGCTCCAGGAGACGGATTTCATCCACGAATTCCCAGGCCAGGCGCATAACCTCCCCATCCCGTTCGATGATGGCCTGGAGCTCGGCGTCGGAAAACCTGTCAGGCCGGGGAGGGGGTTGCAGAGGAAGGGGGTGGTCGATCGGGGCGCGGAAAGGGGTGCTGTTGGATGGTGCTGGGCCCGGTGAGGAGAGGGCTGGTCCTTGGGCAGCGATCTCCTGTCGGCCGGTCCTCACAGATCCAGGGTGTCATCGGGTCAGGACTACCCATGGTCCTGGCCCCTGGAGTCTGGGGTCCTGCTGCCACATCCCCCTATTTTTTTCCAAAAACAAAATAAGACCATTGAGTTAATTAGGCGAGAGAGTGTAGTTATCTACGAATAAGGGTGGATGCTAGATGCGGGATAGTGTAAAGCATAGTTCCAGTATCTTTGTAAATATGAACATGCAATAGAAGGTGTCATGCGCAAGCTAGCCACAGAGATTTCAGCCCTGGCGTAGTTGACTACGCAACTAAGCCGGGGCTTCTGAGAGCATGTCTGAGTTGGAACGCTCAACTTTCTTCTTAAGTTTTTCTGGGTGTTTGACAAAACGCTCGCCCTCAGCCGTTTCTAGGACGACGTTACCGTGTTCGGTAAAGTCCACCACCTTAAACGGGCCGACACAGTACACGTCTAACTTGCCCTTCCGTGGTTCTTTGTACACGTAGGCCAAAGCCATGCTTCCCCCGTCCGAAGGACGGTAATGAGTACCTCGCCACTTTGGGCATAACTCTAGGAAATTATACTACACTACTATCTTAGCGATGGCATTTCCCGGGACGCATATACCTGCACCTAGAACAGGCACAGGGATACACGTAACAAGCCCGAGGCCTTACAACATACCACCACGAGTCCGACCTCAATTGGCCAGTTGTACCTGGTCCTACATGTCATATTTTGACTTTGCAGCCCCAGGCACAGGGCTTGGAATTTGGCCTCCCGTAGTACCAACTTTCTCCGCTTTGGTCGGCGGTCGCTAACGCGTCTCGCGCTCGGCGTGTTCGACGTACCCCTATTCAGACTGCCATATAGGGCAGTACGAAAGTGGGGTACGACGGATTATAGTCTAATCTGCCCCCGTTGTTGCGCGACATATCTTAAGAGCAGAGACATCTATGCAACCCCGGGGGCCACAGTACACGTAGGCCAAATCCCCCTTTTGAAGATGAAGTTCCTTTATGCCTTTATCAGAGCGTTCCTTCGATTTCTCCTTGGCTCTAATCAAGTTGTTTCGCGCCAGGCGCCGAGCCTCGGATAGTCGGGTGATCAGGTTTTCCAAGGCTTTTGGATATGTGTTAATCTCCGAGAAGTCAGGGAGTGCGGTGGGGGCGCGTGCCACCTTACCATACAAAAGTTCAAATGGGGTGAACTGGGTGGCCGTGTGGACCGTAGTGTTATAGTTAAACAGGGCCATCGGCAGATACCTGTCCCAATCGTGATATGTCGTAACGAAGGAGCGAAGGTATTCCACGAGAGGGTGGTGTGATCTCTCCAGCGACCCATTGGATTGCGGGTGATAGGCCGATGTTAAAACCCGCTTAATCCTCAGGATTTTGGCTAACTTGGCTAGAAGTTTGCTAGTGAAGGAGGTACCTCTGTCAGACAAAATGACCTTAGGGCACCCGTAGAAGCAAATAAAATGAGTAACCAAGGCCTCCGAAATCGTCTGCGTCCGAACATCAGGTAAAGGAACTGCGCAGCAAAACTTGGAGAAGTTGTCTTGGATTGTAAGAATGTGCAGGTTGCCGTCCGGAGTCATCTCCAGAGGGCCTACGGTATCTATTGATATTTTCTCGAAAGGTTCAAAGGGAGTGTCGGTGATGATGGCCGGCTTCTTTCTTTTGATGCGGTCCAACTTCTCGGTTTGGCATGTGGTACAACTCTGTACATACTCATATATTTGTTGTTTCATGCCGGGCCAATAGAACCGTTGTCTGATGCGGTGATATGTTTTTACGACCCCCTTGTGACCTCCCATCGGGGTGTCGTGGTTCTCTCTGATGATCTCGGGTCTCTTGTCCTCCGAAGGGTACTCAATCTTTCCTTGCGTCAGAGTGATCGAAACCGGGCATGAGGAGAAAACCGAAACCAGGTATGGGCGAATGTTTCCGCCGAGTTCGTCACCTCCTTCTGCTATGCGCAGAAAAGAAATTCGATAATACTCAATTGCCAGCTTGAGGTTTGTCATGGCGAGGACGATCTGCTCGGGGGTCACTTTATCAAAATGATGAGGTTTGAGGAAGACCGTAAGGACCTTATGCTTGCCCAAGGGGGTGGCGAAGATCTGCCCCACCTGTGGGTTCGCGGCCTTAAGATCATCCTTGGAGATATACTTGAGCGCCTGTAGGAGTTTAGAAACCGGGTGTGTTAATTCACAATCCGTTGAGAGAAAATGGACGATATTATCCCGAACATAAGTAAGTCCGTCTGGAGACGTTATGAGGCATAACACAGCCTCGGGAGGCTCGGAACCCGGCGGAGAGATAGCCGCCTGGAGTGGTACGTCCTTATGAGGATCCTCGTCGGCGAAAGCCAGCGGTCCTGGTGGGATTACGACTCCTTTAACTGGCTGGGGCGGTGTGCGAGTCTCCACGATCGAAGATGAAGGTTGGACCCCTCTTTCGATGACTGTGGGGGAGGCTTCGAGTAGGGGTCCTGCGGCTTCCCCCCTTGTTTCCTGTGGAACTGGTGCTTCCGCTAGTTTTGTCACGGACTCCGCCTCCATCTGCGGCGGTGCATCGGCTCTGACTTGTGGAGTTGGTGGAAGGATACTTGAGTTGGCCATCGGGACAACGCCTGCATCGAATGTGGGGAGCGTTGATGGTCGGCCTGGGTAGTGGAGGGGCCGTGGAGGAGGACGGTTGACGGAGGACGTGGAAGGGGTGGGGGAATTAAGTTGTTGGTAGGCGCCTTTGTCCCAAAACATATCTTGGAAAGGAGTTAGGTTAAGGTCAGCCTGGTTCTGGAGGAACGGGAGAGTAGCTTCGGCTTCTCCTTCTTCATCGCTGCTCCCTATGCTTTCATCTGTTTCTTCCTGGCCTGACTCCTCTTCGTCCTCCACTGGGTCGCCCTCAGGCCCGATGGAATGTTCTAACTGGTTTTCCACCAGTGTTTCATTCTCCCTTTCTCTCATCGTTCTGTCATAAAGGTCTATGGTTGCTCTCACGTTCTCGATGATACCCGGGGGGACTGGATGACGAGGGAAGGTGATAGCGACCGGGGTCCGTTCGTCGTCGCGAGCCAACGCCAGATCGTCGAGGCTACGAGAAGACGCAAGAGGAGTTGTTGGGATTGATTGGGTCGGAGACCTCTGTGGAGACATCTCTTCCTGAGATCCACTTGCCCCTTGAGGCGGATTCGTCCCCCCAGTTTCGGGTCTCTGGGACTCGAAGTCTGACTCTGTCAGGGCGCTCAATTCCTGAGACGAATCCGCTTCTCGTGCAGATGGGGAAATTCGTGGGGTCTCCGTCGATTCCTCAGCAATGGTCTCCATCCCCCCCGTCTCCTCGGAGTCCGAGTCTTCTGTGTGTGCGAGCTCGACGACTACTGGGGCTCCGGACGTGAGTGTAGGTATCTTTCTTCCTGTCGTTGCTTGTACTGGGGCTGGCGTGTTGTTTCTGGGTGGGCCTCTTGGGTGGGTTTGGGTATTTGGCGACCTTGTTTGTGTATTAGACGTGTCTAGAGATGTGTTAGCGTCTCTGTAGTCAATAATCGGTCTTGCCCCTTGAGTGCGATCTTCTATTGCGCGTCTTCTTAGCCGGGAAGCAATTGTTTTGGCTACTGGGGGTAGTTGAGTTCGGCTTCTGCTTCCTGGTGGCCGACCTCGCCTCTTCGGTTCGCTTCCCGTAACAGGTGTGACCGGGAAGGCGGTAAAGATTTCTTTCCCATTTGCTATAGGTGCGGTTGGTTGGGGCTGCAGATGGCTGGGATCGGTTGAGTCCTCCTGAGACTCCCGCCGGTTAGGAGGACTGTAAGATAGTGCATCCGCATATTGATCCCCTACCTTTCTGGTACAGACCGCTGTGAATCTAAAGCCGTTGAGTTGTGCTTTCCATTTAGCCATTCTAGGAGTCAGGGTGACTGCATCTCTAAGCCATGCAATGCAGCCGTTATCTGTCTAAACTATGAAAGGCTTCGGTTGAAGAAAAGGTCGGAAGTGGTTCACTCCGTAGGTGAGGGCAAGACACTCTCGTTCTGTTTCAGAGTATCGAGTTTCCGTGTCTTGAAGTACTCTGGAGGCAAAGGCCACGTGGCGTAGCTCTTGTGTCTTTTTGCCTTCTGCATCCTCTACCTCTTCTTCTTGGCTTAACACGGCCCCAATGCCTATTGGAGATGCGTCCGTGGCCAAGATGAAGGTTTTGTTTGGATCAGGATGATAGAGCATGGTTTGTTCGCACAGTGCTTCTTTGATGTTCTCGAAGGCCTTTTGTGCTTCTTGGGACCATGTAAATGGTTTAGATTTGCGCGTAAGATCCGTGAGTGGTTTGACTCGCTCCGAATAGTCGGGGATGAATCTTCGAAGATAATTAGACAAACCCAGGAATTTTCTCATTTCAGTAAGATTACGGGGTTGAGAGGCCGCGCGAAGTGCAGATACCTTACTAGGATCGGGTTTTACCCCTTCAATAGTAATGATATGCCTAAGGTAATTAACTTCTGTACAAAGAAACTTGCATTTGGAGGGCTGAAGAGTCAAACCCGCTTCTCGTAGTCGTTGGAATAGTCTACGAACACGTACTCCATGCTCTTGTAGAGAAGAAGCATGTACAATAATGTCATCGAGATAGACGAAAAGCTCTATTCCTTTCAAGCCTGACAGAACTGAGTCCATCATTCGTTGGAATTCGGCTGGAGCGTGTACAAGGCCAAAGGGCATTCGGGTGTATTCCCAATGACCTCCCGGCGAAGAGAAAGCCGTTTTAGGGCCGTCGGCGGGGTCCATTGCTATCTGATGGAAACCACTAGCCAAGTCGAAAACGCTGAAATATTTAGCACCTCCTAGCTGACCGAGGATAGTGGTTATGTCCGGTAATGGGTATGCATCCCCAACCGTTTTCTTGTTTAAAGCTCTGAAATCGATTACCAAACGCCATTTTTTTCTCCCCTGAGCATCCGGCTTCTTTGGGACTATCCAAAGAGGCGAGTTATAGGGGGAACGGGAACGTTTGACGATTTTCTGTCTTTTCATTCCGCTTACTTGGGTTTCGATTTCTTGTGCCAGTCCCTCAGGCCAACGGTATTGCTTCGCCTTTACTGGCTTATTATCTGTCGTGGGGATCTTGCAGCGCTTGGTTTTATAGCAACCTATTCCTTCGCCTGAGGGAGTAAATACGTCAGAATTTTCCCGAATGAGAGAGAGAGCGTGTTGGCGTAATTCTGGCGAGAGATAGTCCAAAGGTACTTCCTTGAGTACCCGCTCCAACCGAGTCTGAGGATCCAGATCATCGGGCAGCTGCGCCAGAGTGGGGTCTGGATCGTCGTCATCAGAATCCAGTGCCTCATCGTCGGCATATGTAACTTCCTCGATGATCTGTGGTGGGATTTCGACCTCTTGAGGGGCGTTTGACGTGTTTACTATGAAACAGGTCGCCCCTTGTTCTGAGATAGAGACAGCAGCTTCGCCCAACAAGAGGTTGGGGCCTAGGTCGACACGGGGTAGATACCCCTCAGTCAGATTGGTATTCTGGACGGGCACCGCGATGACCATGCGAGAACGAGGGGGAACAATATACCTGTTAGTGGGTCGTAGGGAACGAGAAAAGGTGAAAGGCTTAGTGGGAGCACTGAGGAAAACGATTGTTTGTTCTGCATAGGAGATTTCGGCTCTTTCCTGGCCCAGGACGTCGTTGCCGATTATACCCACGCCTTCTATGGGTAATTCCGTGTCCATGACATGGAAGAGGATTGAAGTACCGAACATTTTGAGGCGTACAGTACCCATGGAGAACAAACCTCCCTGGCCAATGCCTTTGATAAGAATGATAGACGAGGAGTCGACAGGAACTGACGCTCTTAGAGCTCTGAAACTGATGAGACTCACGTCAGCGCCGGTATCTAAGAGGAAAGCCTGTTGATTTCCCCGGAGATGGGGGCTCCTAGCGAAGACTCGGGGTCCTGGAGAGATGGCCAGAGACCTTTTCTCCCAGACTTCACGTGTCTTGAAATGAATAGGCCTCACGGGCCTATTTCCCAATATCATAGTGTTGGAATGAAAAGAAATAGTAGCTTGTGCTTTAGCGAAGAAGGGGTCGCCTAAGATGGCGTTAAACGAGCCCAGCGGTGAAGAAGTGACCTCAAAATCGATGTTTATTTCCCATAGTCTTAGTTTAACTTTCCCGCAGACTGTGACGGTGTCAGATGCTATGCCACTGACACTATCTGTAACGGGCTGTAATTGTATCTGACCCTGTAAACAATGAATGTTGATAAAGTTACGATTCGAGCCTGTGTCCAGAAGAATTTTGAGGGGTTTGTCGAAATACTCGTGATTGAAAATGGTGACTACAGGGCCACCTGGGATTATTCGGTGCTCTTTTGGAGAGCCAGAACCGTTTTCATTTCTGCAACAGATGTGGGGGGGGTCGGTTTTGTCTCGCTCGTCGTCCCCTCTTGTGGACGAGCGTTCCTCGAGTTTAAAGTTTTCTCCAGGCGTTCGAGGCGCGCAATAGTTGACTCTAGAGTTTTATTGGGCTCGGGCAGCCCGGTAGGCGCGCTTGAAGCTGGAAAAGGGGCGAAAAATGGGTATGGGAGAGGAGTGGGTTGGATAGCAGGTTTGAGAGACGAAGCTAGAGTCTTCATTTGCGTAGATAGCTCCTTTATCATCTCCTTGCAAACATCTAGATCAGTGGATGTAGGTTTTCTTGCCGGTGATGCATCGCGACTGTTCGGCGCAGGAGTTTCCTTATTGTCATAAAAATGCACCTTCTTTGATGTGCCATCTTCGTCCTTGCGCCGTGGTTCTCCACGTTTTTTATCGGACTTGCCATCTTCTACGGATGGAGAATCTCGACTACGGGGAACGCCAGGCGTGGGAGAGCGAGAAGGGAATCGTCTTCTCGGAGGAAGAGGCGAGAAAGTATAAGCTCTAGGATCCCCTCGCCTTTCCCACTCTCGGTCCCTGTCACGTCTGGAGTAATACTCATCGTAGCGTGACATTCTCTCACTGTCGGGATCAGTAGGATGACGATCCTTATCATAGTAGTCCGGATGGCGGCGTGGAGAGTCAGGGCGAAGATGACGAGGATAATAGTCTTCGGCTCGGGGGTGCATGGCATGCGTACCCCTACGAATACAATCTTTAAGTTGTTCCAGAGTGAGCTTCTTGAGGTCGACGCATTGTTCAATAGAAACCCTTAGGCTGTCGGGCAGACTGTAGAAAAGAGTTTTGACTGCATCCTTGCAAGCTCTCCGGTAGAGAGCTTCGCCGTCCTCTTCTTTATCTTTATAGGTGTCTAGAGCCGTTAAGACATCTTGGATTCTATAGTCAAAGTCCAGTATAGGTTCCTCTCGATCACGCATCATTCGATGCAGTTTCGCCATGAGATAACCGATTGGATCCTTGGGTCTATATTCCTTTCTTAGAATTTCGAGTATTTGCTGCACGCTTGCGATCTTTTTATTCTCTAAAAGCCGGCGCGCAGGGCCATGAATACGATTTAGGATATGTGCAACATAGCTATCTTGGCATTGGTCTGGAACCATGTACAGCCGACGGGTGAGCGCTCTGTCAAATGTTTCGTATGACACCCCGTATCCATCTCCAGAAAATTCGGGTAGCGATGAAGCAAAATCTTTCGCGGGGAAGTATGAGCGTTCCAACGGACTTGTGGTGTTAAGTACGCTCTCGTGCATATGATGCTGGGACTGATTCAGTGGTTGTTCGCCCCCTTCACCTTCGTGAAGGTTATCATGCCCCGAAAAATGGGGGTCTTCATGTGCATCGGTCATGAGGGCGGAGATTAGGAACGTACCAAAGGAGAACAGAAAGGAAGAACCGGAGTATTAGGGTGCAGAAGCAGGGTTCAAGATTTGGCAGACAACAGTCGAAATTAAGAATGACACAAAACAAAAAGTAATAATAAGCTCATAAGATGGAAAAGAAAACAAAGAGGTATAGGCTTAACAATATGTGAGCAGAGTAACTTGACCCAGAAATTTTTATCGTTAAACTAAACTTAGCCTAGTACAGAAAAGAAACTTTCCTCAATGTTTTTCGATATTCGACGTTCTTGTTTCCTTGCAATTCGACCTTAATACTCAAATAAAATATCAGGGTATTGGCTCGCGCGGGTAGAAAAAAAATTTATGGTGGAAAATACAATGGATTGAATCGGCTTGCGAGGGTTTGGGATGTGATGCCCTCCCTCGTTATCGGAGCGCACGACTCTCGCCTACGTTGGCACAGTTTTATAATTGTGGAAATACCCTTGTGGGCTCTCTAAAAATAATGATTATCGTTATTTAAACCTTGGGAGTTAATAATGAGAACTGGTTGGGTTTAGAGTCGAAATGATATTAAATTGATTTAGAGTAAATTGTTTTTCTAAGCGTCTAGGTTAGAAGTAAGAAATATCCGAGATAGGTGGTTTATTAATAGTAATAATAATAACGGTTAACCTAACTACTTATTACTTAAAGTATATTTAATATTAGCTTATCATTAGTAAGTGGTTTAATTTGTCATTAACCCGAAATTCTATTAGTTTAAATATCTAAAGGTTTAGGTGAACAGGGTCGTGGTTAATTAACAAAGCACTTCTTTAAATTAATTACTCGACTTAATTAATCTAAAACTTGGTGGTAATTCAAACAAATAAGTATTTTATTATGTACTAGTTATTTAGTTGTTTGACTAACTAATTATTCAAACGACCTAAATTATTTATGCAAGAATAGTATTCACCAAATCCAGAAATGTTGGTAATTTTCCAATGTATATTAGATTCATAAAAAGAAAGTTAATAACTTTAATTTCTATAATATATGAAAATTAATAACTAAAATTTTAAATATATATTAATATCTAGATTAATAATATACTGATATAGGTTTATAAGTATATAACACCATATATAGGGTTATGATTAAGTGATAAAATTCATTAAACTTGTTCAATTCAGCAGGAAAGAAACCGTAGT
Source organism: Chelonus insularis (assembly GCF_013357705.1). Lineage (NCBI taxonomy): Eukaryota > Metazoa > Arthropoda > Insecta > Hymenoptera > Braconidae > Chelonus > Chelonus insularis. The sequence goes on from NW_023276774.1 coordinate 20,234, forward strand.
GATATTTACTATTATTAATATTAAATTTGATAATTACAATTTATTATTATGTTCGATATTCCAGCGTAATAAATTAAATACGAGGAACGATCGAACTGGTATCGGTGAGTCGATAAAGTAGACCGAGATGGTAAGAATAACTAAGGCCTCATGAATTATTGATTATTATATCAGGGAATTGTTTATTATACTTCGTTAATGCAATAATAAAAAACAAAAAAAAGAAAAGAAAAATTAGCATCCAAATTATTTATTTATTATTTATTTATTATTTATTATTTATACGCGTTTTATAATTATTATAATATTATAATTATTAATTAACGACTTTATAAGAAAAGACCTCAATATATTTAATACGCGGGAGGGGGGGGGAAGGGAAGAAAAAGGAAAAATTTCTTCTAAAATATTCCCCCTTACCCCCTTTTATTTAATTATTGCTAGTTTAATTGATTATGATTAGTTACTTAATGACAGTAGCTGATTGTTATTGGAGAAATAAGTTTTATTATTGAACGATGTTATTAAATTTGATAATAGGTAAATAATTTAATGACCTGAGACAATGCGTCTATAACTAATTATTAATATTTTGCATAAATTACATGAAAGATGCAGTAGCAATATTCAATTTCATCAATATTCCGCCGTAATTTATTAATAATTTAATAATAAATTATAGGTAAGTAATTATCTATGCATTTATGTATACAGATCAATTTATTGTAGATGTAATTCAGTTAAATAAGTAAATTAATGTATGATTCTAAACAAGCTAATTAATTAAAATCACCAGATGTTGGTGAGTATAATCAACCAGTCGGGTTTATTGATTATTAATTAATTTTAATATTGTTAAATACGGAAAAGAAGGAAAAGGAGGAAAGTTACAACTCAACACGTGGTCCGAGTTGAACACGTGGAGTTGGGCCGCGCCCCCCCTTTCTCCAAGAGTTAAGGAAAAGAGACCTAAAGGAACAAAAACAACCAAAATCCAGAACTGAATGATTAAGGCGCGTATAACAAAATAATTAGTAATAATTTTACCTGCTATTTATTCGCAGGAAGCGAATCTTAGCGAATTTGAAGGAAAAATGATGACCGCGAAGGAGGAGTTAAGAGGTGGGCCTCAACGCTATTGCGAGCAGCTGAAAGGCGGGGCCTCGATGCTCGAGCAATGTGTGAGGGGCGGGGCCCGCCTGTTGCACGCTTGATTGATGCTTAGCGACAAATAATTCACGAATTAAACAGAATTTTGGGTGAATGTTGCTCAAAAGGGGGTGAGAAAAGGTAATGCAATTAATTTTCAGCAAGTTGTTCTTAGATTATTGCAAATTTGCATCATCTTCAGATCGATAGATCGATTCGCCACACTGCAATGGGCGGTACAAACCTATTCCGTCACAAAAACGTGGATTTACAAAAATTGGATGGGGGTAAAATCTCAAAAGTAGAACAGAGACATGCAGGGAAGGCTTGCGCACCTTCATGAACCAGTTCTCACCCTTAAAGATTTCTTAGTTACCCTTAAATGAGGGTAAACAGTGCCGCGGCGGCGAGAGTTGCTCGATCCGACGGCAAACGTTCGCGCTCCAATGCGCGTCACTCAACGAAACAAATTTACCAGGAAGAACCACGAGAGAAATAAATTTTTATAAATGGAAATTATACGTGGGGGTATCCGGGGGTTTCCCCAAAGCGTTGGAAGGGTGGTAGTCACCCTTAGTAAATTAAATTTCTGGACTTTTATGCTGACAGAAACTCGATGCCGCTATCCGACGGCAAATGATCGTGGCGCGACAAACTCTTTATGTCGCTAAAAATTAATCAAATAATTGAAAATTGCCAAATTGAAAATTAAGAAAATTCGTAGGTGAGCGGGAGTACACCTGTCGTCATCCACTAGCGCGTTTTTACCGAGAAATGCCGCTAATTCATTGCCTTTCATGGTGATTTAGAGGGGACCGTGTGACACGGCGTGAAACTTCTGATCGCGCGACTTTAAGAAAAAATATTTTTTTATTTATTATATTTTTTTTTCCCTTTTGGGATGTTACGCTGTCAAGTTTATCGGGGCGTAACTTACTGAAACCCGGAATTTTATGGTCAAATAATTAATAATGGGGTAGATCAAATATTTGAAAAAGATTTAATTACGAATTATGGAGTCAGGAAATAATTTATTAAAATGTGAAATTTAAACGGAGACAGAACAGGAGAAATTGTATGTATCAATTAAATTACTTAATATTGTGCAAATATATATCCATTTACAAGACTACAATTTTCCATTACATAAGCATTCGCGATAACAATAAATAAAGCTCAAGGTCAACTATTGGTGACGTTCGAATGAACGACCCTTATTTATATTCATTTAAAATTATAAGAGTAGCTAAGGAAGTATTGGCAATCAGATATTGATCTACTACTCAATCTTTCCTCAACACCGGTAATCAAGCTTTAGTACTAACCAATGTACACGGTACCCTAGATAATTCCTGTTTATTTACTTGTGTTTTACGTCAGGTAATGAACACGGATTCGGATACACTTATAGTCTCGAGAAACTTGGAGATATCCTTTCAAAGGTTATAACGGTTACTTCCTGAGTAAAATTTTAAGAGAAATTAAAAGGAATTTTAATTTCAAAGGAATCAAAAATGTCAATTACAATATTAATTAGAGTGCTTATTATTGGCAAAGATATTCAGTTTAATTGACCACTTATTATTATTTTCCCAAGATAATAATAATTGATTCAGTACAGATGAACCCAGACAGGATAGGAGTATTCTTATAACGGTCAGGCTCAGCCTAACCAGGGTTCACCATGAAGTTTTGCTTCCTCCCACCTGTCCTGTGGGACAGGTATAAGTCCTGTAAATGGATACTTAGTGAAGCTGATTATCCATACATACGCATAATGACCCTCAGAAATAACTTAGTGGTAGGTTTTTAAATGATAAATGTGACCAAATCGGTACAGAAAACAATGTAAAAACGTTTAATAATAATAATTAACGTACACACACACACACTAATAGTTCGATTTCATTTTATGGCAAGTCGGTAAACTACTTTAACGCATAATTTTTCCTTTTATTAAGAAAATGTTACCAACCGTATGACATAAATGAAAACATTTTTTGTGTATAACAATCAAATTTGTTGTAAATAATAAAAAAAAGGATCTATGAGGTATATTCCAATTCTTCTAACGCACAATTTTTTCTTTCACTAAAATAAAGTACCTAATCATATCGAATGAATAAAAACAGACTCATTTCGTTTATAACAATTCCATTTGTTATAAAGAATGGAAACGGATTCTATTCGAATTTTTTTTTCATTCTTTCCACTGGGAAGTTGGTCGTGTGGACCTTTCGGGTCGCACCCAGACCACTGCAAAGCACTGGTATTTAAATTAGAGATTAATTTGCATCAGTAGTAAATAGACTATGAGAGTTCTACCACCCTTTTTTTTTTTAGAGTGCTGTAGTAGAACTCTCATAGCTGTAGACGCATGGAGTGGGGATGAATATTGTGGTAGAATTCTCATAGCTGTGGACGCGAAAAGCGGGGGGGGCGGGGGCGAAGGTGTCTCGAAGGTTTTTGTGATAGAAAGCTGTAGACGTGAAAAGTGGGGGGCAGGGGGGGTTTCATAGCTGTAGACGTGAAAAAGTGGGGGAGTTCTTAGGTTTTGTTAAGGCGGGGGGTTGAGGGAGGATCCCAGAGGCAAGGTATCAAACATAGATGGGGAAATCTTACTGAATAATTAATGGGGTGTAATCTAAGTGAGATTTATTTATAATTTATTGGAAAAAGGCATGCAGCTGCATGTCCCCAATTCAACATTAAGCAGCTTTCTTTGAGGATTCATTAGAAAATAGATTTGAGAAGAAAATTTTATCATATGCAAAACATATATGGGAAAATCTAAGCATCGCCTTAGACGTGCATAGACATGAAGCAACATGTAGAAGAAAAAGTACATAAATCTCTGGCATATGCTTAACAAAAAATTGTAATACAATTGATCAATTTAAATATTGGAGAAAACTTTAAAAATTTAAGGCTTTAGGAAAATTTTAAGATACTTGAAGATCAAAAAATAGATTTTCTACTCAAAGAAGGCTACGGTGCGTTGAGAGCCTATATTGATACACATCCTGGAAAGCTCCCTGATGAAGATATAACATCTCGATTCGATAAGGATGAAATAAAATCATCGATTGTCGACTTGTGCTATGGATGTGAGCTAAAAGAATGCTTCATAACACAATTATGGGCATTATGTACCAAACATTGCTACAGATACAATTTTACATGGGATTCAATAACAGAATCATCAGGCAAAGTGTGCATAATAAAAATGGAAAATGAGTATATGAATTTCAATGATATGAAAATCGATATTGGAGCTCTAGAAATAAGTATATGTACAGGAGAGATGATGTGCTCACAATTGAAAATTCAGAGGAATTTTCATATAGCACTTATGAAGCTGTAGCATACGCTGCAAAAAAAATAATTGCGAAATAATTGATCCAGATGCAGCTCAAACTACACCTAACATTTTTTAAGATGATGAAATCAAACGCTTGAATCAAGATAATATGCTCAATAAGCACATCGATGAGCATCCTGAAGTTCTTCTAGATGAGGATATGAGACGTGTCTATGAAACTAACGGTGTAGAACTTCATTGGTTCGCTGCAATAATGTAAATTTAGGATTAAAAAAATGTAATTACTAATAAATTTATACATGTTCAATGTTTTCTCTAATAAACTACAAGTCTCACAATTCGGGAGCTATTCAATTAATGTTTTTAAATAAATAAATTCCTTTGAAATTTTTCCTCTTTTTCGAAAGTAGAAGGGGAGGGGGTTCTATAACTATCTAACAACAATCGAATGTCTATCGTCATAATCCTCAATTTATCTTAAGAATGATGCATATGTATTTCTGAAACTCTTAGTCTAGTAAGATCATTCTTTTATTCACAAAAATGAATGCTGTTGTGGTAAACGTACAAGGTTATACCTTTATGGGTAGTGAGTTTGTTGTTAAAGAATTTTCCATCATTTCTTTGAATAATTTCCAAGATAAATCGTTAGAGCGTACTGTGTTGTTTCAACCTCCAAAAAGTTTTGCATCTTCAGAGTGCGATTATCAAAATCAAATTTCATGAGATACTTATACTATTCACGGAATTGATTGAGGATGTGGTGAAGTTCCATATGATCATCTAAAAAAAGTCATAACGAATGCATTACGAAATGCAACATATGTATATATGTTGCTGATGGTTTACAAAAATATTTTTTCCTGAAATTTTCAACATCAAATCAAGTAATAATTGATATTTCAATTTTTGGATATGGAACATCGAGTATAACATCAGCGCACAAACTTGAATGTTGTACATATGATATAAAACATCGAGAAAATATCTCCAATGAACAAAATATGTATCGTTTGTTCCAAGTCAACTAAAAATATAGTCAAAAACATCTACACTTTGGAGAATACACGTTTCCATGTGATTGTGCCAAACTCCCCGTACAGATGCAATGGTTCTATATAGATAAATTCATAAACTTAACATCGAGACAAAATTTTCCATTTCTAATATATTTAAACTTAGGAAGTATAGCTCAGATGGAAACCGAGGACATTTTCGAACTTGGCTTGCAAACAGTGGTGACTAATGCCTACAATGAAATCGATTATGTTTGGGAAAAGCTACCGTTTGCATGGAAACACCATCCGCTGATAATCGGATACAAGCGATGCTTTAAACATTTGCATTAAGATTCAACAGAAGTTTTTATATTTAAAAAAGATTGTTTGATATGTAATAATGCTAAAAATCAATTTGTATAAGAAAAAACAATTAAATGAATATTATATAAAAATAAAAATTATCTTCTTCTTTTCATCTCCTAATTCTTATTATACATTAGTAAGATTTATGCGTTTGTGGAAGGAGTTATTATTTATAAGAAATATTTTATACTAAACGTTATTTTATTTAACAAGATTAATTAATTATAAATTGATTTGAAAACGAATGTAAACACATGTCAACACTTCACGATAGTAATAAAGATAGATACATATTAGAAAAAAGAAGAAAGACAAAACTCTAATCAATAGATCAATCAATTATGACGGACAAGTTTGGCGGAAAGATTTGAACTCTAACACTCCCCTCTCGAATCGAACGTCATCAGAGTCTGTCAATTTGTTTTAATCCTAATTTTTGTACACATTTCTCATGACTAGTACGACATAATGGCTTAGTTAATACATCTGCAATCAGATCTTGAGTTGGAATGTGTTGAACATCCACAAAGTTGTTCTTTATTGCACTCCTGATGAAATGGTATCTTATATCAATATGTTTCGTCCTCTTATGAAACATAGGGTTATTGGCTATACATTCAGCACCTCGGTTATCAGTATAGAGTCTGTTATGGCTGAGTTCTTCCAGACCAATTTCAATCATTAAGCTTCGAAGATGTAGAGCTTCTTTAAAAGCTTCTGCTAGGCTAACATATTTAGCCTCTGCTGTTGATAATGCAACTGTTTGTTGCTTTTGAGATCTCCATGAAATAGCTGCGTTACTTAATATGAAGCTATAACCAGAAAATGAACGATGATCTGCAGGATCATTTCCCCAATCAGCATCAGAATAGCCTACAATTGAATCACTTGACATTGTATATACTAGACCTAAGTCTTTGGTTCCAGCTAGGTATCTCAAAACTCTTTTTACCTTTACAACATGACACCTTTCAAAACAGGTCGTGAATTGTGCTAATCTAGCTACAGTATTTGATATATCAGGTCTTGTAGCTACTGATAAATACATTAAAGCACCAATGAGCTCTCGATAAGGAAATTTTTCTTGAGAGCTATCATTTGAGTCTTCTTCGACACCCTCATACACCTTTAATTCAGACGGAGTCGAAACCTTGTTGCACTGGCTCATACCAAAACGTTGAAGAATATCTAGGATGTAGCTTCTCTGTTGTAACACCACTCTGTCTTTGGTTTGTGTTATTTCAAGTCCTAAACATGACTTTGCTAATCCAAGGTCTTTAACTTCAAATTTTTCTCTCAATCCTTGCTTGATTTCTTCAATCCATTTGACATCTTTTGAGGCAATCAAAATGTCGTCTACATACAATAGTAGGAACAATACATCACTATTGCGTTGAGCATAATAAAGGCATGGTTCGCCACATGTTGGCGTTAATCTTATATCTTTCGGCCTTTTATCAATAGCTTCATTCCATTTTCTTCCTCCTTGACGAAGACCATATAAAGCTTTGTTGAGTTTACAGGCATCACCACCATCCTTTAGAGCTTTTAAAAGTTTCTTTGCTTTAAACTTCATATTTTGATCATTACATTGAATAATTCGATGAAGCATTTATTCTAACATATCTGGCATTTCCATAATAACTTCTTTATCAAGTTGACCGTTCAGATAAACTATATCAGAAACTATATCAATTTGATGCACCTGAAAGCCATAACTAGCGGAAATAGCCATTAACAGACGAATGGATTCTAGTCTTGCTACTGGGGCAAACGTTTGGTGATAGTCAACTCCAAATCTTCGACTATACCCCTTTGCAACTATCCTGGCTTTGTAACGATCTATATCACCGTTTGGTAGATACTTCTTCGTGAGGACAACACGAGATCCAACTATATTTTGTCCTTGGTTGTGTTTGACGATATTAAATGTATCATTTTTAATCAAACTCGTCACTTCAGCTTGGCAAATCAAGCTGAAGTGACGAGTCTGGGAAGGAGCAAATTCGTTCCCAGACTTCCTTTTCGTCACTATTTAAAGCTTTATTTATGGAAACTTCTGCTACACCAGCAAGTAGCTCATCAGAACCATTTTCTCCATCAGTAAAAACATTGTCATCACCAACTTCACCATCTGGAATACCACTTTCACTAGCTTGTGATCTGCTAAATATCATTCTAGGTCGGCCTCTGAAACCTGTTCGTAAAAATCTAGGTCTCCCACGAGCCCTTGGAGGTTGTTGATTTAATGATGCTGACCTTGGTGTTCTTTTTCAACTTCAAGTACTTTTAAAAGGAACGGAAAATTTTATCGCCAAAAATTAAATAAATCTATCCTAAAATAATCTAACAGAATAAAATTATGAAATCTTGAAACAGTCTGCAATGTTCTAACCTTGGGATTCCCTGAAGCTTAATTATTTGCTTCTGTCCTTTGAGTTCTTTAGCATTGATTATCCATAGATTTCAGGAAATTGTAGATTTTTAAATCAACAAAAAGGAATTAAAGTACAGAATTTATTGCATTTGTTTTGTGCGTAACTGAATATTCATATGTTGGATCATCATTAGAGTCATCTAATGCGAAATCAACTGATGATGGACAAGGGCTCAATTGAAAAGTGTATTCTGAAGAGAAATAAAACATTCTGTACAGTTTTATACATTATGACCTATCCTGAACAACAATTAGCTAATTCCAAAAAAAAACTTATTACATATATTTATTGTATGAGTTCATTATTAAGTAAAGAAAAATCTCTCATATTATATTTATTTTCCCTTGGAATGATTTTTTTTTTTATAAAAAAAATTCATTTCAATTCTGATGCGATAAAGAATGCCAATGATAGATGAGACAGATAAAAAAAACCACAACTGTTTTGAGTTGATCATATCATAGCTCACATAGATAAAGTTTGCTACATCAGAACAAAAATTATGTAAAAGAAGTTAATTGATAAATAAATATTTTCATATTCTGATAGGACAATATTTTATCATTATATTCTAAACCCCCTTCATTACTAATTCTTTATTTTCCATAAATTAAATCTCTAATGTATAATCTTCTATCATATAACCATTAATCTATATCCCATTGTTTCAAGAATTGGTTAAGTTAATATTTTATACTTGATACACAGAAAATAAACATATTTTGTTAGCATACACAAAAACAATTTTTTTTTTATTGGCTATTATATTGATTAAATTAAATCTGTTTATCAGTATTGAATTTATAAACTTATTTTTGTCGAGGTTCCTACGTTATTCTTTGACGATTTCCAAGATGTCTTATGTGTGTATGTATGTTTATCTATTGTTTTGACATAGGTCGCGCTAAGGTATTTTGATTAACTAATTGCTTAGATTCAATTACACATGAAAATTAAATATTTCAAATAATCAGTATAAATCATTAACATTTAAAAGTATAATAATTATAAAAAAAATATCTTTAGAAAAGATTGAATTTTCCAAAAAAAGAGTTTTTTATTTTCTTCACGTATCTGTGATTTTGCGATCTCGATCCAGGATTCAAAGAATTCTAAACGTCATCTTTAGTTGTGTATGAATTACCTAAGAAATAAGAATATATTAATTGTTTAATTGTAGGAGACTTTGAAATCTTCAATATGCTGGTTATAGATTTATACAAAAAAAGGGTACTTTGTGCGTGCGAAATATCTTAAATAAAAAAGTGTGCAATCAGCAATTAGAACATTTATTTTATAAATGATTTAAAATTGTTACTTTTTTTTCTTGTCTTTTTTTGCGAAAATAACAAATACTCGTCCATTTTTCATGCTATTATAGCGCCCTTAATACCGATGACTAATCACATAAAAATCGAAACACTGATCAGTCGGACTCTAGATGAGTAAGGAAAAGCTCTTGAAGTTTTTCTTGAATGCGTATTTGAGTTCTGTCTTTACGAGTCTGTTTTTATTCATTTGATATGTTTAGTTACTTTATTTCAGTAAAAGAAAAAATTGTGCGTTAGAAGAATTCGAATATACCTCATAGATCCTTTTTTTCATTATTTACAACAAATTTCATTGTTATACACGAATAAAGTATGTTTTCATTTATGTCATACGGTTAGTAACATTTTTTTCGTAAAAGAACAAATTATGCGTTAAAAGTACTCATATATATAGAAAGGGTTCCTATTTTTATTGTTTATAACAATTGAAAACTTATTATTTAAATATTACTATAATCAATAATCACTTGTTAGTAACAATGTTCAATTGTTATGAACACAATTCCATATTATTGATAATTATTATTGTTTATTATAGCGTCTTTAATGCTGTTTTCTCAATCCTGACACGAGTTTAAAATTCTTTCATTGCTGATTTTGTTTTTTAAAATTTTTTTTTTCGATGAAATATTGTCACCAAAGATTTCGGAATTTTGTCTCAACAATGGAATAATTTATAAATTGAGAAATTCAGGTCATTTTTCATTTTTGCTAGTTTTTTGGTTCTGCAAAAAAAATGGCTAGACCGATTCTGCTAAAAATCCAAACAGTTCTAAGTTACATAATTACGCGTCGAATGCAATTGATCCCACATCGATATCATTTTTTGTTCTCGAGATAATCGAGGCGAAAAATAATTCCGAACGTACGTACGCACATATGCACATACGCACACACGTACATACACACACACAGACGTCCACTGGAAAACGATTGTATTCGACTCTAGGGACCTTAAAACGTGGAGATATGTCAAAATTAGCGATTCGCAAAATCGGACCCATTACTATAACTTCCCACTAGGAAGTGAATTATAAAATTTATAACAAAGCATAGGATACTAATTATTATCCAAGAGAATGGTCAACGGAAATTGGGACCTTTCCCAGGATGGACAGGACCTCCACCAAACCCCGAGTATGAGGTGTATGTTGGAAATATTTCACGAGAAGTTTTCGAAGATGAAATGTATCTACTATTTGCAAGTATTAGAGAAATCTTCCAAATTCGTCTTATGACATTCTTCGCAGGGTTTAACCGTGGCTATGGCTTTGTTATGTACTCCAATGTTGAGTATGCTAACAAAGCTATAAGTGAATCAACAGGTTACGAACTTCGTCCGGGTAAAAAGATTGCTGTTGTCAAAAGCATTAACAATTGTCGTTTATGCATCAACAGCTCAGCTGACAATCTTAACGTTGAAGAGTTTATTGAGGTAAGACTTACTACACATACAGCAGCTGCAAGAACACAAAGAAAACTAGTACGAGAAGGAAAGTTGATGGTTTGATGGGCTTATCCTAAGGAATATTTATATAATTTTGTAAGTATTCAAAACATTTTCAAGCAAAAAAAGTTATGAACGATGAAGTACAACTTATTTCCAATTTTTCTATTTCTTTTCATCTCAATAAACTCCAATTCGATCGTATCCAACAAGTACGAAGAAAGCGGAATTATGAATAGAAATGGCTGTATCGAATTTTAAGGAACTTTTTTTGGCCTAAAGCACAGGCCAAGGAATCCTGATAAAAGTGATTTTTTTGACGAAGAAAATTCCGCAAACAGTGCGAAAAATAATTTGAAAACTGACTTATCTGCGTATCAAAACTCTCAAAAATTGAGTGAACTGAAAATCCCTCTTCATCAGCAATCAAGTAACTCTAAAAGCATTTTATCGAAACAAACAATTCAAATGTTGTTGAATATGCTACGTATTATGCTTTTGTCGGTCATACCTTACATCGGAATAAGAGATTACAATAATTATTTTTAAGAAAATACACCTCCAAATGAATATTTGAGAATTTATCGGATTGTATCGAAGCTGTATAAAATATTTTTAGAGTCTAAAAATTCATCAAAACACAGTCAAACTGTGTTTAATGTTTATTATCATAAAGTAAATCGAAATAGTTAGATTTACTATGTAAAGTTGATTTTTCATTTGAAAGCTCATAGTTGAGTCCTTTTCTTACCATAAGATGACTTAACTATGAAATGTTAAATGGAAAATTAGCATTACATAGTAAATCAAACTTTTTCATTTCTCCCAGTGTATGTACGCGAATCTCTACTGCATAGACTGTTATACGATTAAAATTTTACACTTATGTATTCTGAAACGGCGAGCATCATATAAATTATATAGATTAGATAGTCTTTTGTCAATTGATTTTTCATTACTTACACCTTAAAAATAGAATTACACGGAAAGATCGAAATTCGTAAATTTTACTGTGCTACATCATAATTTGTTGCTTCAGATAAAAAAACGATAAGGATTTATCTTCGATAAGACATATTACAACTCGTTCTTATAGAAATATTATTTTTGTCACATTTATTGTTCATTTTCATAAATTCTAGAAGTTAAATTGATAATGGGATTTTTACGAAAAAAAATTGTGAAACGTCGATATTAAAAATCAATTATAGTCGTTTTTCGAATTAAGCGTCAGGCTAAAACACATTAAAGTAGAATTGACATTTTCTCGTTCTCAGTCTAGTTATCAGTAAATCTTATTTGATTTTTTTTGTATAGAGAAAAAATAGTTGTAATCTATTATCATTTGATACGAATAAATTTATTAAGTATGAAAGGCAAAAGAATCTATGATTGATTCTTTACTTCTTTTAAACTTATTTTTTGAGTATTACAACCTTCACCAAATATGAAATTTTTTAAAAACTTTTTTCAATAAAACATCAAACTATTGTTGATAATATTTAGTAAAGTCGATATAACTTTAGTAAATCCTAAATCTTTACACAAAGTTTTTATTGCATAGAGAACTCACCATTTCCTTGAAATCTTTTTTTATCACCGAAAGATCCCTACATTTGAATATTTTTTAGTCAGCGATAAATAAATATTAATTTTTGAAAAAAAATCAGAAATTAAGCGAGTTATACATTTCAAATGCCCGAAACGCACGACCAATCATATGAAGTGTGGCAACAGTGTTGGAGGTGTGTAAATATGTACAAAAGCATAATCTATATATATTGGAGACTCTATTGCCCTAAAGTTATTGGGAGGCAAGTTGTTTATAACATTTTTTTATATCTATAGTAAAAAAAAAAATTACTTACCCCTCTTTCGATGCATTTGTTTATAATGCAATAAATAAGATCGTACAATAATTTACACGCCTTAAAATGCATTTTTTTGAGCGGAGGTCTGGGTGCCTGAAGTATGTAAAGAGGCGCGTAAGATATCTGGGCATATATATATCTAACTGCTATTCCGACGACCTTTTAGTCATCGTCATTCCATTCCGACGACCGAATGCTGTTTTGACGACGGTCGTCAAAAAGTTTCAGGCTTATTTACTTTTTTGACGACCGGTCGTTAGGATGAATTTAGGAGGTGAACACTACAATTCGACGACCAGTCGATGATATGTACATTGCATTATAAATGTACGTACGATTCGAACGGTCGTGAAAACGGAATGTACATCCGAATGTTTGAAAAACGTAATTGAGTCAATTATAGAGCAATTTTCAATAAAATTGCTTCTACATCACTATTTCTGACTTTCATATGTTCTGTTTCTAATTATTTTTTAGAAATAACTTTACTTACGGCTAGTAAGGAATTACAATATAATTCTAAATAAATATTACGAATAATCTGTGAATTATTACACAAGTATCATATTGTGTTACAACCAGTTGAACTAGACAAAAGATAATGAGATGAAGCGTTCCGAATTTCTACTCAATGTGCAGCTGCAAATAAAGATGTGAGAGCACACATATCAATTATGCGTGTGGATATATGTGAAAAAAAAAATTATGTTAGTTACTGTTCACCTCACTGCAAATCGCTATTTTAACATGGTAGTCACTTTTCAGGCACTAAAATGTGTCGAAGATGTGACTACCATGTTAATCAAATGGGTGACATCATATTAAAACACTTAATGCGTATTGAAATAAAACACTTTCAAAAATGCGATTTGCAGTGTTCGCTTTCTATATCATGAAAGTTATTTTATACATATATATGTGTATGAAACTTAAAAGTAAGATAATTGAAATTTGATATTTTACGTACGTATTCGCATATGATTAAATTCAAGCAAATCTATATCTATACCGTAGTGTGTCATGTTTTACATGTTGTGATATCGTGTTTAGTTTAGAACTTAGATACAATAATTTGTATAATAATAATCAATTGAATATAATACCATCTGAAAGAATCTGAATTTGTCGAAGTCTGATAGTGCACGCATTCATATACTGGATTTAATGGAAAAAGATCTAATTATATTTAGGGAGATCTAAGCTTCTCTCATGGTAGTTTGTGTTGAATATTACTAAATGTAATTTGTAATCAAGTCATATCTAAATAGACCTAATTTCAGCATTGTCATTAACGACTGTTGAAAGTTGTTAACACGACTTTATAAGAATAAACGGTATTCCTATAACTCATATCTGCATTTGTAGTTATCTGTAGTTTGACAAGAATTATATGACTCTCATTTTTTAGTTTATTTCAGATCAATAAAACATTTCTTCTGTATTAACATCAAGTTAGATATGGCATCTATAGAACATAAAAATATTGATGCACGATTACATGACGAAATAAGATTCATTGATTCATTTATATGACAACAAGTAACTCAGCCTTAAGTTGTCTGTGGCACTGGACTATGGCTACTTTATCAATATTTTTATCTTAAATCAGACATATTTTAGTCGACTAAATTTGACTTATAAAACGTTAGTGTTACGTCCTGACGAACTTCACTTAGATTTTAAGTAAAGCAAATAAATATACCATTACATTTACAACTTTAAACAGATAGTTTACAATCACCACCAAGTCCAACGCACATGTACGTGCAGCAGGCGAAAGCTAATGCGCACGCGCTTGGACTTAGTGTCTAGCAATTTAGTCTTATAATTTTGAGTATAATCAAATTGATTCCCTGACAACCCAGGGATCTTTTTAAGAAAAATTAATCATACCATTAAGGTAGAATTTATTGTTTTCATAAAATTTTTACACAATTCGGAGTTTTTAAATGAAATAGGATTAAGGTTGCCAAGCGGCAAGGTCACCCGTCACCGCTAGCGTGGCAGGATAGACGGGGGCCTTGAGGCTGGCAGAGTGGGGCCCACGGCTAACAATACCTTCTCGCGTTTATGCTCTCCTAATACTTCGTAAAGAGGAGAGCGACTTCAAATGTTAAACAAATCCATAAATATTAAATATTTACCTGCCGATTTTTGGCAGGCATGTTCCTCATAAGCGTCCCTATCACATAGGACCCCAAAAATCCCCTAAATTTTACATTTTTTATTTTCACATAGGAATCCGTAAATGAAGCGTGTGTATCTCAACAGACACACGTCCACTGACTGATGCGCGTTCCCACGCAGCGTCAGGCAAAAGTTTAAACAAAGTGAGATGTGGATTTGTTAACCGGACGTTCCCAAGACTATATTCTAAGTAATTAGTAATAAGCAGTATTAATGAAATAAAATAATATTTTGTTACAATTAATTCAAAACGCGAAGAACCGCGTTATTTTTAGCGTTAAAAATGCTAACAGTTAAGAAAACTCATAAAATAAGTCAGGTAGCCGCGGCGGCACACCTGTATCTGCACCACAGCGCCTGAAAATTCATGAAAACCTGAAAATAATGTATCATAAAGAAAACAATTTGATCTTCGAAAAAAATATTAAATGTACGAGAAGAAAGCCAACGTCAGCGATAAGGCCCAGGAGGCTCGACGTTGTCAAATCTGCCCGAAAAGTTCTGACGTTGCACCTGTATCACCATGGATACAGCAACGTCGAGCACGGAGCTCCCGAGCCGCCGTCGTCGCTGACGTGATCTTTCTCCTCAGTTGATCTGCAAATCTCAAAGAGTGAACTTGTCACTCCTTGTGGGGTGTATAAATTCATTGTCATTAATAAAACCCTCAAAAATATCCGTCAGTCGTTTTTCTTTTCTACTCACTATATCCTACCTCCTTTACACCCACATGACTGAGACGCAGTTAATAGACGCGTGCAGTCATTCCTACCTTTCTACACGCTACGTTTCTGAGTTTGTTGTTTTGAGGCGCAGTTTGTATAACACGTGCAAACAACATTCCAGAGCGGAAACGTCCCTTTTTTCCCCATTTTCCTAGACTCTATTTGCTTGAATTTATTTACTTCACAAGTGCACAAATTTTGATGATCCTCCTCATCTGCACCCTCCAGCCCGCTCTGATGCCGCGCCTTTTGGACTGAGCCATGAGGGCAATACATGGTTCTCATAATTCACTTCTACTTAAAATTTATACACGGTAATCCAAACTATCCAACCTGAGGGTTCACTGTAGATCCAGTTACCGATAGGGTTCGCTCGAACATTATTTTCAGGTTTTCATGAATTTTCAGGCGCTGTGGTGCAGATACAGGTGTGCCGCCGCGGCTACCTGACTTATTTTATGAGTTTTCTTAACTGTTAGCATTTTTAACGCTAAAAATAACGCGGTTCTTCGCGTTTTGAATTAATTGTAACAAAATATTATTTTATTTCATTAATACTGCTTATTACTAATTACTTAGAATATAGTCTTGGGAACGTCCGGTTAACAAATCCACATCTCACTTTGTTTAAACTTTTGCCTGACGCTGCGTGGGAACGCGCATCAGTCAGTGGACGTGTGTCTGTTGAGATACACACGCTTCATTTACGGATTCCTATGTGAAAATAAAAAATGTAAAATTTAGGGGATTTTTGGGGTCCTATGTGATAGGGACGCTTATGAGGAACATGCCTGCCAAAAATCGGCAGGTAAATATTTAATATTTATGGATTTGTTTAACATTTGAAGTCGCTCTCCTCTTTACGAAGTATTAGGAGAGCATAAACGCGAGAAGGTATTGTTAGCCGTGGGCCCCACTCTGCCAGCCTCAAGGCCCCCGTCTATCCTGCCACGCTAGCGGTGACGGGTGACCTTGCCGCTTGGCAACCTTAATCCTATTTCATTTAAAAACTCCGAATTGTGTAAAAATTTTATGAAAACAATAAATTCTACCTTAATGGTATGATTAATTTTTCTTAAAAAGATCCCTGGGTTGTCAGGGAATCAATTTGATTATACTCAAAATTATAAGACTAAATTGCTAGACACTAAGTCCAAGCGCGTGCGCATTAGCTTTCGCCTGCTGCACGTACATGTGCGTTGGACTTGGTGGTGATTGTAAACTATCTGTTTAAAGTTGTAAATGTAATGGTATATTTATTTGCTTTACTTAAAATCTAAGTGAAGTTCGTCAGGACGTAACACAGAAATTAACAACTTCGTACAGGTGAAACATTTAATCAGTATTTATCATTAACAGGGGCTACATTCAACAGAATATGTTCAATAGGGTATACTCTTACTGGGAAATGGGAATGTAATTTCGGACAGTTTTTGGAAAATAATCCTCATTCGGAAATATCCATTAATTCTTACCTCTCATTACAACATACACTTCATAAACCGCATGATGCTTTCTTTGGTAGGCGTGCAGAAAACTTTGTATCTGCCCATAAAAATGTGAAAATAATCCTATTAAACAAAAATTATATCTGAAAAATTGTGAGAGTGGGTTCACGGTTCAGACCATTTGGCCATGCCGCACCGTAAAGCACCAAGGAAAGCGAATCCTTGGTGGAATAACTATCTGTCCCGCCTGAAGCGCAGTGTATATAGACAGTGCTATAGATTCCAACGTACGAAAAAGCTTGGTGCAGATACCCACCGAATTGTGACAGCGAGACTTCGATATCGCCAGCAGGTAAGAAAGTAATCCCAAGAAATAAAAGAGCGAAAACAAAGAGCTAGAAGGATTTCGTCACAACCCACGGAAGCGAGGAGGAATGTGGTATGGTATACAAGCTTGCGGCCCACAAGATTCGAGCTGAAAAAGTTATGAATGCGCTCCGCACTGAAAAGGGTGATAAACCCTGGATTATAAGGAAACAGCCGAGCGATTGCGGTCAGTACATGTGGTCGATGACCACCCGGAAAAGGACACAGATGAACTGAGCAGGATCAAAATAAATGCTCTCAACGTACCCAACACAGACGATCTAGAACCGTTCAACAAAGAAGAACTCAAACGAATCGTTCGAACGCTTAAGAATAAAAAAGCTCCACGACTAGACCTGCTGGATGTGGAGGTCGTAAAACATGCAATCACGTACCTCCCAGAACGATTTCTGGCACTATTCAACGAATCCTTGTCTCAAGATGTCTTTCCTTGGGCTTAGAAGAAGGGAACAATTCGTATGCTCCTAAAGAGTCCCGACAAAGATGTAGCGGATTCTAAATCATACTGCCCTATATGCCTTTTATCAGTACTAGGCAAAATCTTCGAAAGACTTATAAAAATTCGTCTTTCAACTAGAGTCCTTAAACAAAAAAACATTTCAGACCACCAAAATGGATTCATGAAATGGCGATCAACGGTGGATGCGATACTGACGGTGTGAAGAGTGGTGCATGAGTCTACGAAACGTAACGTGGTTGCATTGCTCTTCGATATCTCGGGAGCGTTTGACAATGTATGGTGGCCCTTAGTCCTCGAGGGACTAAAGTCACGAAACTGCCCCAAAAATATCTACAAGGTGATGCAAAATTACTTCACAGATCGTACAGTTAGCCTATCATGGGAAACCGGCTCAATCACAAAAGTGGCCACGCGTAGATGCCCTCAGGGATCTGTGCTTGGCCCACTGTGCTGAAACATCATGTTCGATGATCTCTTGAAAACACTTGATCAGTCTGAACATGGAAAACGATATGCAGCGTACGCGGATGATCTAATTGTCATTATAGATGGCAATTCAAGGGAGGCTCTTGGAGCCAAAGGACAGGCAGTCGTTGACACAATACTTACTTGGTGCAAGAATGCCAAGCTCGAGTTATCAAAAACCAAAACAGAGGCAATCTTCATGTAGAGAAAAATAAAACATAGAGGCAGAAGGAACTACAGAGACAAAAACAATTCCAACTACAGAGAATATAAACCACCTCGTAGAAGAAAGAAAGACAGGCATGAATGTAAACCGCCTAAGATTACTATGGAGGGTAATAAAGTACCCAGAAGTGGCTAGGTACCTGAAAGTCTGGTTCGGCAGAGACTTTAACATCTCCACGCCTATTTATAAACGACGGGCGCAAGCGGAAAAGTAATTCCATAGAATAAGACGCTTTCGCGAATGCGTTAGGGACTTACGTATCACAGCTGTCTAAAAATATACAGGGGGTGTTTCCTGTCGGTGATTGCTTATGCGTCCCCGGCATGGAGTGATTTGTGCAATGCTAAAGATTGGATGACGCTTGCGGCCGCACGGAGGAGCGTCTTGGGAGTCGTTGCGCATGCTCGCGCATCTACCCCGAGGGACGGCTAGATGCGTGTATCTTCGTGTTTTTCAGAAGGCACAAGAATATTACGTCTCAAGTAATGCCGAAGCAGAGTTGTCCCCAGAGTTATGCCTTATAAGGCGAGGTACTCAAATAAAATGTCCTTCTCGGGACAGGGAAACAGGGATGAGTCAAATCAATATTGAGGATTAATAACAGAGCGCGCGAAGCGCGCACATGAAACTCTACTTTCGTTGTCGTTTATCCCTCGTCATGTATATTTATGGAAGAAAAGATTGGGCTTATCTCTCTTCATGCCTGTTGTAAGGAAATGCTATAATTGTGGTAAGGTTAGAAATTCTACCTTTTTCTGCACAGAAGAAAAGGGATGTTTGAGGTGTGGCAAGCTGATGGAAGAGTATGGTAACACTCCTATCTCGAAAAACCGCATAAATTGTGGGGACAATCGTAGAGCTTTCGATAGAAGATTAAGAAAGGAATAGATATTACTAGAATTATGGCACACAAAAATTTGTGTCACTTAGAAGCAAGAAACTCTTATTGGAAGAACAATCGTAGTTTTTTGAGGAAGAAAACGAACCAAGCAATTCGCAAAGTAGCCTTACCTATAGTAATACTAATTATCTTAGATTCAAGGGAAGAGGGACGTTTAATGTACTTAGTCTGCAGAAGGCACAACCTAACCCAGATCCTAAAGAGGGTAGGCGAAAAGGGCCAAATGTAAGAGAAGGGTCATATGCTTAGGTAGTAAACGCTGGAGCAAATAAGGTGAATGGTCATGGAAGTATAAAGCTGAGTGTTAATCAAAGAGTACCAAAGTTCTGGAGTAACACAGCTTTTCAAGAAGTAGGGGAGGTGTTAAGAAAGTCATTACCAGATGTCTCCATCGATAGTAATTTGCTAGAAATTATTGTTAAGACTGTGCTGGTGATTTTTGGTGACTAGTTAAATGGCTAATAGGAGGTGCTGCATCGGAATTCTACAGTCGAACTGTCAGAGCGTGAGGAGAAATCTTCCGAAGTTGCAGTCTAAGGCCAAAGATTTTAACCTTATCTTGCTGTCTGAGACATGGCTGACTGGAAACGATCATGTTAGAATCAATCGGTTTGACATTTTTAGAAATGATAGAGCCAACAGAGCAGGTGGGTGTGTTGCTATACTAATTAATGATAAATTTGAATATAGAATCAGGGAGGATATCAATGATTGCAATATTTTGTTAGAACTTTGTGCTATACAATTGTTCTCTCGTAAAAAAAGTTGCCTAATTCTATCCTATTACAGGCGTCCTGACACAGCGATACCTGAAGACAAATAGAAAAGCTTTTTAGAACAATTCTCGGAGAATGAAAAGTTTATTATCGGTGGTGACTTTAATGCTCACTATACACTGTGGGGAGATGCAAGGGTATGTAACGAGGGGAAAAAAATTTTTGAAAAAAGAGACTGGGGTTAAGGTGGAATGAACAGGCCGAAATAAGCTTCTCGAACATGTGGCTCATGACGCGTCCTACGATAGAGAGGTTGAATATATTACATTTGCTGGAGTGGTGGACTGTTTTTTGGGAGCTACACCTGGTTCGTTAGGTCGGAGGTGTGCTGGTGGTATTAGACAATATAGTAATAGGCGTGGAAATAGTAGAGGTGATAAGTCGACAAGTGGTAACACTAAAAGGTCTGCTCCATTTTGGAATGATGAGAGCAAGGAACTGGTTAGGCCTAGGAGAGCAGCGTTTTTTCGACTCTGTGACTTCCCGTCCGACCGAAATTTTGTTTTATATAAGGAAGTTAAAGCTAATCCTAAACATGGTTTGAAGGAGATTAAAAAATTCTATTTTCGCAGTTTCTGTGCCAGTTTCGAACTTATCTTATGTATGGCAGAAGTTCGGAGCTTGAGGGGAGGCTGGGCCTCGAAAGAGTGTCCTAACGCCGTTAATAATGAGATTATGCAGAATGTGTACTCATCCATTGACACATTGTGTCCTTCATGGGCTAAAAGGGAGGAGGGAGTTTTCGATGGGGTTACAGGAGATCTGTTCCTAGACTCACCTTTTTCTCCAGATGAACTAGAGGTTGCTATAATTAATTTTAGAACTCAGGCCAGTCCTGGGCTTGATGTATTTGTTTACAGGACCATTCAATCTTAATCCACTGAGTATAATTTACAAGGAAGACCGTGATCTGTACGATAAGATATTGGCTCGTCGAGTCTTTGCTATAGAGTGGCAACAGTATTCGGTTTTTTTATTCCTAAAAACCTTTCCACCAAGGTCAGACCTATTTCTCTGGCCTCGTGTGTTCTGAAAATCTGTGAGAAAAGGATCAATTTAAGAATGTCATGGTGGCTTAAATATCATGGTCTGATGCCCAAGTCCCAATTTGGTTTTCGTCGTGGTAAATCATGTCTTGGTAATGTAGCTACGTTATAGGCAGAAGTCTTCATAGAGTTTGATTGCAAACAGTACCTGGAAAGCTTGCTTCTTGATGTTAAAAGTGCATACGATAACGTATTGGCTAAGGTGTTGGTTCGTAGATTAAAAGATTTGGGCATTCCTAAAAAAACACTAAAATTCATTCATTATTTGGTAGCTGAACGTCATATTACAATTAGATATGGCTGTATTGATGCTAAAAGAGTTGTCAACAAGGGTCTGCCACAAGAAAGTGTGCTCAGTCCGCTCTTGAACAATTTGTACATGCGTGATTTGGATGTGAAGATTGATAAGTCTTGTAGGATCCTCCAATTTGCAGATGATGCCTGTTTGTATGTCACGTCAAGTCCTCTTAGTTCTTATCACACCCGACCGTTTAGAAGTTTGGTTAGATATAGAATTGAGTACGGGGCCTTCTTGTTTGCCTTTACTACCAAAAGTAACCTGATGCAACTGAAAAGAATTCAATATAAGAGCATAAGACTGGCTATAAGATATCGCAAATCTACACCAACCAATATTCTACTAGCTGAGGCTCAAGAAGTGCCTCTAAGTATTAAATTTGAATATCTATGTAGAAATTTTTTGACTGAAGTGAGGTCAAACGTGCTACATCCCCTGAACATGGTGATGGCGAGGAGGTGAATATTAGACAATGCCCAACTGGGGTGTTTCATGTTAACAAGCCTTTCATGCTACAATATTTTAAGGAGATAGAGCATATCACCTATAAAATCTTCAGCGACCTAAATGTTTCAGTCAATCGTTCACATCTATGTTTTGTCAGGCGGAAGTAGTCTATTATCGGCGTAAAAAGTATAGGCCCCTCACTTTCAGAAACGATATAGAAAAAAAATAATAATCTCATTACATTGTGTGAGGAAGGAATTATTTAGGGTAAAAACCATGTTCTTTGACGTCAATTTTTCATGAGGGAAGTTCACACGATCCTAGGAATGCCAAAAATAAAGGGATCGAATTGTAAATTTTTATTGTAGTTTATCGTAGAAGAATGAACGGCAAAGTATGTGTACAGAACGACGAAAATGACGATAGGTCGAAAAAGTGAACGAAGAATTAAAACAATAAGAAAAAATAGCGGTGGAAGTGCAATCCAGAAAATACACACGACTTACTTTCCAGTAGAAATATGACAACATTTTCGATTTGCAAAATCAAACCCATTAGAAACGCATCTTACTGAGAAGTTGAAAGAAAACCAACCTTTTTGCCATCCTATATCCTATCTCCCCTGACGAAAGATGTCTACCACCTTCACGCGGTTTTCGTTGAGCAACAATTTATCATTGGCAAGAGTAGGCAAAAAATATTAAAATTTAAAAAAACTACAGATTTTAAAAGGTGAAGAAATGCATGTTTTTTGTAGCTTCTTCTCTAAAATCGATGCTCCTATAATTTCCCACAAGCTGATTCGCGGTTTCTAATTGTTCTAATCAAACGGGATTATAGATCAGACTGTTCTCTATGAGTCTGCCAATTTTTATTCCTTACTATTAATATTAAAAAATATTAAAATCATGTTTCCTGTCACTCATTTTCTGTAATGGATACTTCCGTGCACGTTTTATCTATCTTTTTTTGAACGTCGACGACGCCTCAGACTTTAGGGGAAAAAAAAGAACAAAGAAAATTAATGTTTTTAATCACTGACATCCTCGTAAGATGAAAGTATGTTCCCAATGACTTGGTCTTGTATAAAGTTTCGTAACTGACCTCAGTTACTTTAATAATTTGTCCTCAAGACTAATGACGCCGGGCTTCCCTATGGATTACTATCATGTACGCTAACATATCACCCCTTACAATTCTCTCGATTAGATGGCCCTTCGCATCTGATGACAACTCCCATCGCAGGTTATCAGGCTGAGAACCCGTGTTCTGGCGGATCTGAAATGTATAACGTGATGCTACTCAGCGTCTTCGGTATCAGATTCTTCAGATAAATCAACTGGATACGTGTGACGACACGTATTAAATGGATGAACAATATAGGTTCTGATGACCGTTTCTATAAAAATAGTAATGATTTGATTTCCGTTATGAGGTCATCAAATTAGGTGATGGTGTAACCCGCCATTTCGTAATCGAGGATCTCGTTTACTTATTCGACAGGCCAACCTGGCTCACAAGCTTCTGATTGAACGCCTCTAGGATTCTACAAGGTGTACAGTTATGGATTCATCAGCTGAAAATCGAGAAAATTAGATAAATTCTCCATAACTGGAGACTCCCAAACCATGATAATATTTCTCAAGCCCTCAAATTATCACTTTTGAATAATCTATAGACCTTAGGATCGATAGAGTAAATTTCATCAACTCAGAAACATATTTGAAGCAAGCAGCAACTGAAAGTGCTTTGCACGACAATCTTCCTTTTTTTTTCTGGAAACAATAGCAAAATAAATTTCAAAGCGCGGCTACTCTAGGCAGCGCTCAACACAACTTACGATGGCGATATCCCACTGCTGCCACCATTAAAATGTTACGTCCTGACCTACTATCAAGGTTATGACAATGGAGGTTGTATCATTTTAAACTACTACGTTTTAGGAAACCATATCGCCATTGGATTAGTTTATTCACATTTTCATGCATAGAAACATTTTATAACATATTTTCATGCGACAACATGGGGCTTGAGGGCGGAGATTCGCATACTATAGTCGCGGTGAAAATCGTGGAGGTGGTGCAGCAGCAACCTCAGGCATTTTTGATGAAGTTTGACAACGTCGGGTTGCCTGGGCCTTATCACCGAGGTGGTGTTTCTTCTCTTGACATATAGATTGTGACGTTATTTTTTGGATAACGTCCCATTGACGCTTAAAAGAAATAATTTAATTAATATTGGAGGCTAAGCGTAGCCCAGTTAGTTTGCTCTAGCTATTTTTCACGTGTTGCTCTATATTTTTGAAGCCTGATCAACTTGGCCTTTAAGGAAGCACCTAGGTTAAGACGCTTTTCCACAACGAAATCTAGGAGAGATCACGTGATGGAAACTACTAATGGGGACACAATTTTACAAATCACGAAATACTTATGCGATTGGAGGGGGGAAATGCTAAGACATCGAATAATTGAAGAGAAAAAGGTTGTTGGGACTTGGCTGTTGAAGTAGTACGCTCCTGTAAGTCATATTGAGTCTAAATTTTGGTGGGATTTTCAGTAGTTCAGTAGATTTCAGTTACTGTAATGAAAGATGATTGATCTTCCACCCTTAGTTTGCTCTCGTGATTTAGCTTAGTTATAAAAATTCAGTTCAATTTATTATATTACCTTTGCGAGAAATATTGATGATTTTGCTTCGGGTTTTAGAGGCAATTATGAGATAGAATTCGATTGTATTTAGCTTTGAGTCAGTTATTAACTTCCCAGTGGGAAGTTATAGTAATGGGTCCGATTTTGCGAATCGCTAATTTTGACATATTTTTACGTTTGAGGTCCCGCGAATCCAATACGGCCGTTTTCCAATGGACGTCTCTGTGTGTGTATGTGCGTACGTACGTTCGGAATTGTTTTTCGCCTCGATTATCTCGAGAACAAAAAATGATATCGACGTGGGACCAACTGCATTCGACGCGTAATTACGTAACTTAGAACTGAAAATGTTTTCAGGAAAATCGTAAAGCCATTTTTTTGGCAGAATCAAAAAACTGGAAAAAAAGGAAATTACTTGAATTCTGCAATTTATAAATTATACCATTTTTTTGACAAAATTTTAAGATCATTGCAGAAATATGAATATTAAATGATTGGAATACTTGTATGGATATATGATGACAATATTTCATCGAAAAAAAAAAAATTTAAAAAACAATATCAGCAATGAAAGAATTTTAAACTCGTGTCAGGATTGAGAAAACAGCATTAAAGACGCTATAATAGTTCATAATAATTGTCAATAATATGGAATTGTGTTCATAACAATTGAACATTGTTACTAACAAGTGGTTATTGATCATAGTAATATTTAAATAATAAGTTTTAAATTGTTATAAACAATAAAAATAGGGACCCTTTCTATATATATTAGTACTTTTAACGCATAATTTTTTCGTTTACTAAAAAAATGTTACCAACCGTATGCCGTAAATGAAAACATACTTTTTTCGTGTATAACAATGAAATTCGTTGTAAATAATGAAAAAAAGGACCTATGAGGTGCATTCGAATTCTTCTAACGCACAATTTTTTCTTTTACTAAAATAAAGTAACTAACCATATCAAATGAATATAAACAGACTCATTCCGTTTATAACAATTCCATTTGTCATAAAGAATGGAAACGAATTCTATTCGAGGTGTTTTTTCATTTTTTCCACTGGGAAGTTGGTCGTGTGGACCTTTCGGGTCGCACCCAGACCACTGCAGAGCACTGATATTTTGAAAGTCATTTTAGAGCACAAATCAGCACATCGTGCTCTAATAAAATGAGAGAACTGGCTCGATTATTAATCACACTGCGACAAATCGGAAAAAAAATGAAAACTTCAAATTGGCTGATGCCATAGAGCCCTCAATGTTTGAGAAGATCGTTGAATGCGCAAAAATAATGGGTGGATTCGATCCAATATCAAAAAGATACAAAAAATCTCCAAGTTTGTCAGCTCATCTTGGTACATCATTAAAAGCAGTGTGTAATTTAATTCTCTACTTGTTACAATCGAAGAATCAATACATCGATTTTGGTGATGTAGAGGCTAAATACAAAGCAACCAAACGTGTCAGAGATCTAGTTACAACGCAGTGGACCAGAGAAATAAGTAGTCTCGCATTCAAAACTCTGAATAAAGAAAAATGGAATCGACCAACAATTTTACCATTGACAAAAGATATTCAAAGATCATGTATTGAAGATAGCAAACATTGCTGTTGCGGCTCTGAGAATTAATCTCACCAAAGCTACAGAATATAAAAATTTAGTTAATGCTTCACTCGTATTAACTATCCTCTGCAATAGAAGACGAATCGAAGATGTTCGATATAGTGAACTAATGACTTACCTTCGTAATTTTGCAACTACTAACCAAGAAGAATTGATTAATTCTTTATCACCATCCGAAAAGTTTTTGACACAACATTATAAAAGAGTGGCAACTGGTGGGAAAGGTAGTCGGCCGATTGTTATTTTATATCCTCAACAGCTTCTAGAATTGATGAATGTTCTCATAGAAGTTAGAACAAAAAACAATCTTGTTCCTGAAATCAATAAATATTTATATGCACATCCAGGTAGCAACAATTGGATCAGAGCTGATTCAATTATTCGAAAGTTTGATCAACAATGTCATATTGAGCATCCGCAACATATTACTTCGAATAATCTCAGAAAACAAATTGCTACAGTAATGCAAATATTGAATCTGAGTCAAGAAGAAACAAAACAGTTTGCAAAATTTATGGGTCACACTGGGAAAACCCACGATGAGTCTATACGTAAGTAATTTACATTAAAATTTTTTGCCTCGGAATTTAACTAATTTATTCACTTAGAATGTGATTCAATTAAAATTTACAATATGCTTATTCAATGATTATAATTTTTCTAGACTCACTGAGGATGCTTATCAAACGGCTAAAATATCGAAACTACTGGTCATAATGGATAAAGGTGGAGGTCATGAATATGAAAGAAAATCGTTAAATGAGATCGACATAAATCCTGAAAAAGACATTGCTTACATCGACGATTCTGAAGATGATGAAACTACAAACCTTCCTTCTGAACAATTACTTTGATCAGGTAATTCATCAGCTGATGTGTCGGCTAAGTCATCGAACCATTCAATGGATAATTCTTTGGCGAATGTGCCGACTACTTCTTCGAGTCATTCGTTGAAAAGTTCGTTAAAACAGATGAAACGTGAGTTCTAAGCTACTAAAAGAATGAATAAACGATAGAAAATTATTCTTCTCCAAAGAATAATTATGGGATACTGCAATAGAGAAAAAATTTTGGTGTTGTACTTTATTCTGGAGTACATTATATCCTAAACAGAAAAGTAAATTGTACTGTCTTAGTACAGTGTACTACAATTTTCTTACAATGAAGAATAATTTTCTTTTATTGGTTTATTGAGTGTATTAATTTTGCTTTATATATTACATAATAAACAAAAAAAAATTTTTGTTCTACACAGCTTGCAAGCAGACAGGTAGGAGTACTTGAACACCAAAACAAAAATCAGTCATAAATTCCTATTTTAAATCCCACATTAATCGAAAAATTACTCCTAGAAAATCAGACTGTGAGGAATTTAAAAATCAATACCCAGAATTATATCAAGATAAAGATTGGGTCCGTATAAAGACATATGTGTACAATACATTCCGTAATAAGGATTGATTGAACACAATTAATTATTTTACCTATAAGATTTTATTTCAAATTAAGACTATGATACTCACCTCATTAGATCTGTCATAAAAAAAGCTAAGCACCACGAAAAATTGGAAAATTCATTTCATTTGTTCACATACATTTACACTTTTTTATTAATTCATATCGTTTCGATAGCGATAGAATTGTTTCACTTGACAGATGAACCTTATATTATTAAAAAATGAATCATCTATTAATATTCGAAATTACATACATATTTAAATGAAACGACTTCGCTATTCTTGTTGATTTAAAAATGTTGTTTAACAATACTTTTTTATGTCTCGTTGAGAATGAGAATTTTAACAATTATTATAAAAGTTATATTGTTATTCGTTGCATAACTATATGAACCTATATTCAGAAATTTATCATCTTTTGTTTTATAACTTTTTGCTTTTGGATAATAAAAAAAACTTCGAAATTTACCGTTTAATTATTGAAAGCTTATAAGTTTGAAACACCAATTATATACCTGAGTCACTTTAAAAGCATAAATTTGATTGATTAATTAAACTATGAGTTGATGCAAACTAACGATTCGTTAGTTTTTAATAATTATTAACAGATAGAAAAACCATTCAAGAAACAGTAGTTGTTGTGTTTTAATATAACATCCATGCAATGGTTTCAGAGTCATCACTATAAATCTCCATTGAAAAGAGTTGAAAATATAATTTGTACTTCATATGCCACTTCAGAGCAACCTTGTCGTTACTTTTACTTACACATATTTTCCAAGTAACATGTTAACTTTTTTTTTTTTTATTTATAGAAAATTTCTATCCTTGAAAATTATAACTGTATCAATCAATTCAGTAGCTTTTTTTTTTAAATAATTATTACCTTATCTGTAGAATCGTACATTTCTCTTTACAACGGCCTTCTAACAGCTCCTTTATTCTTCACTGCTTTTCTCTTACTTAGTTCACCGTGAAATCAGTTAAATCATCTATCTCCTCCTGCAACTTAGACTTAAAACCAAAAACTCCTTCTCCAAGATCACCAGTTCTTTTTTCATTCTCTAGATACATTTTTCCAAGAGCTAGACTAATCGCTTGGAGCCTTTGCTTCTCCTCGTCCTTCACTACGGAACGGTATTGTACGAGTCAAGCCAGAAAAAGAAACTTTAGTTTACTTCTCTTTCTAACTCTTTATATTGATACAAATCTAGATGATGTTCTTTTTCGAATTGTGCAGTTTTATTGCATAATACTTGAAATCGCGTGACTACATCTTCTATTGGCTCAGGTCTTAAATCAATCATATACTTAGGTTCCAAAGCAGTAGCAAATTTCCTCTGCCGATTTGCAAATAGTACTCTCTGCTCTGGTTCAAAATAAATCCCCGGAGATAGCTCCAATTTTGTGACTTTCAACGCTCTAGTTATCGCTATGAGCCAACCTAATAAAATTATTCCCTTCATCTTCCTGTAACACACATAGTATGTATAATGAAAAATCTTGCTCAAAGTCGTACTTTAATCTGGTGAAATCCTGCTGCCAAATCAAAAGTTGAAAAATATTGTGCTCTTCCTACTTGATCTAATATATCACAGATTTGTAGTATTGGAAAAGCATCACCTATTGTTTTCTTGTTAAGTGCCCTGAAGTTTAAGACCATTCGCCACCTTTTATTTCCATTGGCATCTGGTTTTTTTGGGACTATCCATAAAGGTGTATTATACGGTGAGTGAGAAGGTCCTACGATGTCATTGTTTATTAGATCCTCTACCTGAGCGTTTATTTCATCCTTCAACATTGGTGGATAACGATACTGCTTCGTGTTTATGGGTATATCATCGGTTGTTGGGATCTTATGTTCCAACACATCAGTGCATCTAATCTTATCTCCTGGCAAGTAATATCTATCCGAATGTCTCTCTAGATGTTCTCTGACACTATCCAACTCTTCTGCATTTAGATCTCCCAGTTTCATCACCTTCATAATTTCCTCCACTCTATCTTCTTTATTTGCACTGATAAATCTTACATGAGCGTGACATCGTGGTTCTTCTTCTTCTCTTCTATAGTGAGCAATTCCCTCTAATTCAATTGTTGGCACTACCACTTCAACTCCTTGATATCTTGTATTATAAATATACATGTAGCCCTTTCCTTTTCGATTTGTAACTACAGTTTCTCCAAAGTATATTCCTGGCTTTACTTCCATTTTTCTTACGTAACCTACCTTCACTTCGGAATTCGTTATCCTTACATGAAATCCATGTTGAGTCCTCGCCGGAACTACTATTGTTTCGTCACGTAGAGAAGGTAAACGACCACTTTCCCATCTTAAACATGCATTTGAATACATTACATCAGTACTATTTCTTTTTAGAAAGTCAGACCCTAAAATTCCATCTCTGGCTATTGGAAAATTGTCAGGTACCAACT
Organism: Chelonus insularis; assembly: GCF_013357705.1. NCBI lineage: Eukaryota > Metazoa > Arthropoda > Insecta > Hymenoptera > Braconidae > Chelonus > Chelonus insularis. The sequence goes on from NW_023276774.1 coordinate 50,690, forward strand.
GAAAATCCACTGGGAATTCCTCAAGGGTAGATACTATCTCTTCTGTTGTATCTACATGACTTGACGTAATCCCTCTTAGCTTCAAAATTTTACTTCGATCAATATATACACCATCTTTTACAAGTCCCTCTTTTATTGAATTAATTTTGCATCCCGTATCAATCATAACTCCTAACAGGCGAATAAATTCTTTACCATTTACGATTTTTGTAGGCGCCATATAATTACAGTTTAATTTAACTGTGGCCACAGAGCGTAATCTTCTTGAAAATCCTGGGCTGGTGTCTGAGTCTCTGCTGTCTCTCGAATATGCAGAATCGGGCGCACAACTCGCCCCGTGCCCCGCATCGCGGGAGGGTTTGGCCGTTTCCCTGATTCTGGGGACCATTTCCTCCTCTATAAAAATTTCGACCACTCTCTGGGCCTTTATTCCTTTCAAAATTATTTTTATTAAAGTTCTGTGGACCTTGTGGTGCATTTCTAAAATTCTGAGAACTCCCTTGTCCTCCTTTTCGACAATACTTATTTGTATGACCGGTCATTTTACAATTTTCACAATAAAAATTTTGTCTTCTATAGTTACTTGCCTCTGTGGTCATTCCATCAGTAGCTTTGCCCCTGGACGGGCCCTGTCCCTTATTTAAACTGTGGCACTTTGACGCTTCATGTCCTCTTTTGCTACACAACTGGCAAACTACCGGATTTGATTCAACAATATTCACTCTGTTAAATTGTTTTCTGTAGTCTCTTCTATCCTTCCCGCTATTTTCTCCTTGACTATTCTCCCGTAGACTCTCTATAGCTCTCAACTCCTTCTCTGTAGCTATAGCTAAATCTATCGTTCCTGCTAGACTCTTGTCTCGCGGTACTCGCTGTTCATACGGCGGTTTCAATTCCTTAATAAAACACTCAACAAATTCTCTCTGCAAGTTATCAATCGTCGCCCTGTCTATTTCCTGATTTGGATTATTTGCGCGATATATTTCTTCTATCTTACTACTCAACTCTTTCACCATGTTTGCATATGTCAAAACTCCCTCATCATCCTTTGTACTATTCGTCCGAGCTCTCCTTGCAATTCAAATAATGTTTTCGTCGGCATGAACATTTTTTTCAAGTACTTAATAAACTCATCTACATTTGCAAAATCAACTCCTTGAATACACCGTCGCGCTTCCCCTCTAAGTTTATTTCTTAGCACCTGCACTAACCAACGTTCGTTTGCTGGGGGTACCATCCTCTTTGCCTCTTGACATCCTTCAATAAAGTGGCTAACAGGTGTACCCTTTCCATCAAATACAGGTACTGCCTCAAGAGCATATTTGATTGAGACTAAAGGTCCCTGATCCTGCACTCCCATTTCTGCTTGATTATTATCTCCTATATTCCGTATCTCGTTAACTTCTCTTCTCAACTCTACTTCTACTATCTCTCTCTGCCTTTCTCGTTCCTCTTGCAATTTTGACTCATTCCGTGCACGCTCTAAAGCTTCAAATTCAGGATTTAAATCTCGCGGAATTAAACTTGATCTCCCTTCTCCTGCGGCTTTACTATTTCTCAGTCCAGAAGGTGTTCGCGGTATTATGTCCGGCATTTGTCATTATATAATAAACGCTGTGCTCTCAATCCCTTAGTCATTACAGACACTCTTGATTTCAAAAAAAAAAAAATTTCGCGCCTAATTAGCCAGCTAGCTTTTTCGCGATCTTAACCCTTTCGTGATTTTAACCCCTTTTTCGTAAATTTAATCCTTTCATTGGAATGTCACTTTCCAGTTAACAGAATCATTTATTCTAATATTTTATGTTAATTGCTATCAACTTTTGCTTTGACTATTATTCTTTGCTCTGCAGTGGTGTGGGTGCAAACCGAAAGGTCCACACGACCAACTTCCCAGTGGAAAAAATAAAAAAAAAAATTATGCGTTAGAAGAATCCAAATACATTGCATAGATCTCTATTTTTAATTTTTATAACAATTAAAAAATTTTTTATTCAAATATTATTATGATCGATAATCATTTGTTATTAACAATGCTCAATTGTTAAAGACGAAATTCCATATTATTGACAATTATTATGAAATATTATAGCGTCTTTAATGCTATTTTCTCAATCCTGACACGAGTTTAAAATTCTTTTATGGCTGATATTGTCTTTTAAATTTTTTTTTTTCGATGAAATATTGTCATCATATATCCATACAAGTATTCCAATCATTTAATATTCATATTTCTGCAATGATCTTGAAATTTTGTCTAAAAAATGGTATAATTTATAAATTGCAGAATTTAGGTAGTTCACTATTTTTTCAGTTTTTTGATTCTGCATAAAAAATGGCTGGACCAATTTTGCTGAAAATCTAATCAGTTCTAAGTTACGTAATTACGCGTCGAATGCAGTTGGTCCCACGTCGATATCATTTTTTGTGCTCGAGATAATCGAGGGGAAAAAGAATTCCGAACGCACGTACGAACATACGAACATACGCACATACGCACGTACGAACATACGCACATACGCACATACGTACATACACACACACAGACGTCCACGTAAAAACTATCGTATTCAACTCTGGGGACCTTAAAACGTGGAGATATGTCAAAATTAGCGATTCGCAAAATCGGACCCATTACTATAACTTCCCACTGGGAAGTTAATGAAAATCTGCGTTTTGAATTTTTACATAATTCAAAATATAAAAGTTTTTCAAGTGTAAAACATTGATTGCTCTAAGTTAGTCTCATATGTATTCTCTACTTATTGATTCTATTATTCCTCAACAGCGGCTCGTGTCACTCCCCAATTTTCCGGCTCATCTGATTCAAACGTTTTTAACTCAATTAGTTTCCTCCCCTCGCTATTTAATGTCCAAATTTTGAAATTTTCCTAAATCACGCAACTTTTCCCCCTAAATGAATTTTAATAGCCTAAAAATCACGCAACCGAATTTTCAGGGGATCCTTGATTAGGATCAAAAGCTTGTTAATAGGTGTTCCCGCCCTAAACTATTCAGATTTCCTTATCTTATTACTCATTTTATTAAACAGAAAATCTTATGCGTCACGCCCACACTATTATGTTACTTAAAATTCCATTTCATTAGTGCCGATCCCATCGTTATTAACCGTACTCATTGTATTTTTTCGTCACTATTGTTTTTTTTTTTTTAAATAATGATGATTCATCCTAAACAACAATTTTCAAAGGAAAATTTTACAAAGCACACAAAACATAGCGTGAAATTACCTATTATGTCTATTTTTATGGTTTTTCTTAGAGAAAACGAAAACCACTGAAAAAGATATCTTTGAAGAGAATCTCTCTTTTCCCTTGTGTGAAGAGAAAAAAAAAATTTTACTAAGCCAGAATTGCTATGACAACTGAGTATTCTACGATGTGACGAAAAAAGTGTCCCCAAAGGAATTTTATGAGTTACAAAATTTGTTTACAAAAAGGTTTTTGAGAGAAATAAAAGATATTTTACCTCTATTTAAGCAAGAATCTAGTAAAGTTTTACCACTGAACAGCTTAAAAACAACGATAATATTTGTACATATTGCTATTTATTCATTTTTATTCCATCATGACTTATTTATATGTATATATATATATATATATTTTTTTTTTTTTACGGCTGAACTAACACGTTTTGTAATTAACCGAAATTACCACACGTTCTGCTAAATTTTCAAGTAAATTAATTGATCAATTTTAACTCCACTTCTATTTTTTTAAACATATACATCATATAAAAGAAATGACAATATTCGTGTTCGGAAAGAGTCCAACGAGATAGCATATGAAAGAAGTATTTACAACATTATTTCTTCAATTTCCATCTGGGCTTTTCTCTAATTTATCCCGCTTCTGACACCAAAAATTTTATTTGTGTTACGTTCCCGTAACAGAACGGTCTCTTTTTTAAGTCAAGACACAATCGCCTTCTACTCCACTCGGGTGCGGAGACCTCGCAGAGTTTATTTTAGATAGAAAATTGAAGAAATAGGTAAGGTAATCAGTGCTGGCAAACCACTATGGTGCAACAAATGAAGAATAGAGTTGTTCCTTTTTTATTACAGATAATCTTTATTACCTTTTACTCACTTTAGTTGAATAGAAATTGTTTTACAAGGGTAAAATTGATAGGTAGCAGAAAGTTGAAGCGCTGTTCAGCAGGTCGGTGCGTAGCAGGTTGTAGTGCTGCCCGAAGATACTCGGCTAGGCTTCCTGGTTGGTTGATTATCAGCCGCTTAGGCTCCCTCGCCGTACCGCACCTCTCTCTTTCTTACTCGTAGACCCCGACTTCGCTTGTTTGCTCACGTATATATATTTCCTCGAAGATTTCTCTTTTCAAAATCTTTCCCGACGAGTTGAAAAAAATTCTTTTATTATTTTAAAGAAAAAATATTTCTTTGGTCAAGTTGATTTTTTTCTTAAAATAGACTTGTCTGAGTAAATAGAAGAATTATTTTCTTCAAGAAGAAAATTCTAAAAGAATTGTTTTTCTTGAATAATTATAAATTGAAGGAAATTTTTAAAGTAACTGAGAATAAATTTCTCTCAAAAAAAAATCAAATCTGAGTTTAAAATATGAAGTAGACTACGGCTCAACAATTTTCACTAAGCCCGACAAAAGTTCAGCAGAGACTGAAGTTCCTTGGGAGAACCTGGACTATTTATCCAGGGTTCCAACCCCTCTGAAAAGCTGGAGGTGGTAGCTTTAATGCCGTTCCTGCCAATCCGGTAAATTTGAATATCCAAATTTTCTTTGGTCAGGCTATCTACGTGCGGGCTTCTTGAACTGTCTTACGCTCGCTTTCTCTTCTTTCCTTCACCTGTCTGTCCACCTAGCTTCCTTGAGTTTTCCCTTTGTGCCTTCAAGTCTGACATCACTTATTGATTTTTCCTTACCTGACTGTCCTCTGCATACTGTCCTTTTCTTTTTAAAATGTAATATTCTTTTTTGTTTTTAACAAAAATGTTGTGTACTCTGGTACATAACACTGGAGGTAAAGGAGGATATTAGTACTTTCTCATGGTAAATAGGAAAGTTCAAGGTGCAACTAAGTGTTTAGAATCTGTTGGTTAAGCCAAACATTTCACAGTCTCCTCCACTTAACGAGAGCATAAAGATTCGATAATTGTTTTGGAGCACTTCGGCTGCCAGCTAGTTATACTGGGCATAGACTGTTCACTTAGTCAAGCCTTGTCTTTATTTAACATTGAATACTGATATAAAGACAATGATATATGGTAGTAGAAAATTCATGCTGGCAGAGATTTTATTTCTTCCTCAGGATGACATAGCTGATAGTATCATGTCAGACATCATTCAAGTATACAAGTCTAGAGTGAAGAAAACCAGTTCAAGTAAAAAAAGAATTAGTTGTCTAGAAAAGATATTATCCTCTTATTGGCTTCTGATGGACCCTTAAACTGGTCTCATATGACTATAGTAGGTGGAAACTAGGTTGATTCCAGATAACTCAATAAAATTTGACTCTCTTTTTGAATTATTACAAATGACAGTATTTGTTTATTATTAATATTATATTTTTTGAACGTATGATTAGAATAAACGCTGCGATACAGCTTGAACAAGAATTTTTTTCCTTGCTAACTACTTGCCAATTAGCATTCAATAAGAGTAAAAATTACACACAATAATTAACATGTATATTCTTACGTTTATTCCTATACATTTTGGCTTTATAATCCAATCTTTTGATGCACATATAAAGTTAACAGTATAGAAAAATGATTACGTCTGTTAAAAAAAAAAAAATAAATAAAGATTTAAATTTCTTATCGTATTGACTTTTCATGAATAATTAAATTGACTTTAAGATTCTCTCTTGATATTAGCCTTGTTCTTGAACTCATAGTTGGGTCATTCTATTCGTGGGTGTCAGTGTTCTCGGTAACATTTAGTGGTTTCAGTATTTAACTGACCACATCCTCAACAAATATCAAAACGCAGTACTTCCGAGCACAATGGAAGTCAATGGCTAGGCGGATTAAAATTTTCACACAACTGGTATCGTTGCGAATCTAATCCGGTAATTGCATTTAGACTTGGCTTTATGAGTTCGTAAGATTTAGACTTGGAAATTAACGTCTTTTTGAATATCTCGTCTTTTAGTAAGTTAAACTGCCATATTGCGAATCTCTCCTTATGCCCCTCTTCCATTTCACTGGACGAGCTCGGGGTGGTTTGCTGTAGGTTAATGTACCCTTGATCTGCTAGTGCCACTGTTTCGTGGCAAGTGAGCTCTCCTCGTACGTATTTACATGGAGTGAGATATGCGTGGGATCGTATGATTGAATAATGGATCATTAGAATTCTCAGCAGCGTTAAACCAGAGAAGAGTATAGGGAGAGCAGAAATGAGGTACCGCCACTCCGACTCGATACCGTGTGCCTGTAAATGTGTGCACAATGAATCTAGTTTTCCCGGTATACACATTCAATGTCTCACTCAACGAGCTCAAACGACAATCGAAGCAGAACTCTGGCATAGCAGTGTCTACGAACTCTTTCAACTTAGCTGAGAGCGGAATCAAGTAATACTCTCGACTTATGTTAACGTTGACTTTTTCGACGCAGGTTGGCTGGGACGTCGCTTCGCTATCATTGACAGTTGAATAGGTCAATGGTGGAGATGGTATTGGAGGTAAAACTGGAGAACGGTTTGGACGTGAAAAAGACTTGGGGTAGGTACAGGAGTTGGTCTTATGGGCTTAGGTTGTGACTCTGGTCGTGAAAAAGTTTCTTCATTGCATCTCACTAGTGGAATATACAATCGTTTTAGAGAGGGATATTCCGCCTCCTTTCATACGTAAATAGGTACGCGTATTACCAGTGGACCTGACTCATCCTCGCTTGCTGAGTCTGGTGTGGCTTCATTTGTTTGACTTTCGTGAGGCTGACGTAGATACTGCAATCCCCTAGCGACCTATTCTTCGACTGACAACTTCAATGTGCCTGGTAACCCGTAAAAGCAATTGGACCAGTCCAATTACCCCGTACGATATTTTAGAGTATTAATATGATAAAGCCCAATCTTTCTCCCCTTATCATCTACGAGCAATGCTAATTGTGGTCGCGGGAATGACTTAACATAAGCCAGGCTTATGTATTTCTTGGCCAGTTTAGACGAATAGTTTTTCTGTGTATCACTAAGCTTATTATTGGGATAGTAAACTTTAGTCCCTACAGATAAATTTCGTAATAGAACTGGTTCAATATATGGTTGAATAGTACTTGGCGCAACTCATGTCATCGAACAATGTAATCAGTTTTTAGTGGAGCGACTGGATTATCGACTGGTATCGACTCTAGTGGATTCTTAGGACTTCGTCCAAACATAAGTGTATTTTGAGAGCTGAAATAAGTTAATTTAGTTAATTTTACGTGATTATTTAGAGATAAAAGATCGATAGTGATTGAGCTACGCCGTAGGATGTGGTCAGGAGAATTGCACACACACAAAAGACTCTTTCCTTGAGCTTAATTATCAGTTTTATTATAAAAATAAAGTATTTTTCACGTTAACAATGACGTATTGACAATGTAAGAGCTCAACTGAACTTTATTGAAACTGAGCAGAATCTATCAAGAGCTTGAAACAATTAGGTTTTGCGAAATCAGAAAGAGCGATAATCGAGCACGTGTACTTCAGCGTCGTTTGAGCGTTAATGGCTGCAAACACGTTGTAGCCGGCGTCGGTAGAGCTAGTACAATGATACAGCAACTGTCATTGGCTAGATTAGAGAAAAAGAGTTAGGATTCGCCGAGCGCTGAAACAAGAGCTAGGATAGGGCGAGTGGATCGGGTGAGCTCGACTGAGCACAAGCTGGGACGAGAATAAGTCCAACTGACAGGTTGCAATTATCCTCTCGCAACAATAAGAAAATAGGGGGTGAACCCCGTCTAGGAGTGTACTGATGTATTATAAGCATACTCCAGTTCTTGAAGATTGTCATCCCACTCACGATGATTTAGGTCTTTGAGATATGAAATGATCATGGGTTTTATTGTTCTATTAACCTTTTTCACTGGATTAGCCAGCAGCCTGGAGAGGGGTGTGTTTGTTTACTCGATATTATATTCCTAAGCCAGTTGTTTAATAAATTTGCTAACATACTCGGTACTATTATCTGAAATAATCTGATCTGGAATTCCATATTGGAAAATAACAGAACGAAGGAATTTATTGACCTCTTTCGCAGTATTATTTATGATTCCTTGAATTCTAATGAACTTAGTATATATGTCCAATACAATGATTGCGTATTTTTTATGGTTTTTAGACCTTTGGAAAGGTCCTGTCGTATTAATAGACAAGATGGACCGAGGACTAGTCCTAGGATGCTTCCCAGAATAGAAAGTAACTTTTAATTGATTGTACTTTGACTGGAAACACTAAGAACAGTCTGAGACGTTCTTACGTACTATCTCAGTGAGACCCGGAAAGAAATAATGTTGTCTAATACGTGACTCAGTTTTGCTTACTCCCATATGATCTGATATTTTATGGTGATGGAACGCGAATAGAATCTTTTGGATCGGCGTCTCTTTATTAGGTACTTTTTTTCAGTAATCTTGTTCGATAAATGAAGATAGATCACTAACATGAAAGAATAGTTCATCATTGACTATTTTTCATGAAGGATAACGACTTGGAAAGTTCATGACTTGCTTATACCGATTTTGATACCAAAGATCATAGGGTTGTTCCTTTAATTTTATCTCTAGTGTCTAAAACTGATAATTTTTTTCTGGACTTTATGGATAGCGCAAATGAAAAATCTGGGGTATCCTCAAATAGTATTCGAGATGAAGGATTATAGTTCACAGAAAGATCAATGCCTTCGAACGCTCTAGATAATGCATCAGGTGCTTCATACGCGGTGTCTTTATAATGTACTAACGTAATATCGTAGGTTGATAGAAGAAGAGCCGACCTAGCTAGTCGACCGTTAAGATTCATGGCGGTCATTAAAGAAGTATGATAGTTTTTCTCTGCAGGTAAGAAAGGTCCAGATAGACAAGTGATTAAGTATTCAGTGTCTTTGTTTTTGTCGTACTGTACCAAAATAGCACCTATACCAGAATCACTAGAATCAGTGTACAACCTGAACGGTAGTTTAGGATCAGCTGGATATAATGGTGGTGCATTAATTAATGCTTTTTTAAGATTTCGAAATGACTGCTCTGTTATTAACCATGCCTAAGAATTGGCGAAGTTGTTCTTTCCTCGTAGGTGTAAGGACATTAATGATTGGCTAAATCATTTTTTTATTAATATGAACACCGTCTTTATTAACCATGAAGCCTAAGTACTCGATTTGATTTTGACATATCCTACATTTATCGACATTCACTTTAAAACCTTGTTCCTTTAAGACAAAGATAAGTGTCTTTAAAAAAACAGCATGATCCTCTAACGTTTCACTGACGACTACCCAGTCATCTAAATATACAAAAATGTGATTCTCAACGGACAATCCCACCTTCATCGACTTCAATCTCTCTCGGACTAGCTCTCTAGTAATATCTGCTAACCTTGAATATGTTGAGGGGGCTCCAGTCAAGTCAACCCAAGCGGCATTCCTACCCATTTGTACTGGCCACGACCCTCTACATGAAAGGCAGTATAGTCTTGACTTGCTTGTTTTTTTTCTATGCGGTGGAATGCACTACTAAGATCCAAGAATGATACCCAAGCAGGCCTGCCCAGCTTCTAAGGAACTCAAAGCATGTTGGGCAAGGGATAGCCTGACTTATATGTTTTTGCATTAAGATCCCTATAATCAACACAGAGTCTCCAACTTCCATCTTTTTTCTTGACCAATAATTGTTCACTACGCCATGTACTATCAAATCGAACAATGTACCCTTTTTCACTACTTCATCGACTAAGTCCTGCATGACTTTAACCATTACTTCACTTTGTTTGAAAGGCTTCTGACGATAAGGTTCAACACCAGGTTTGACATAAATTCGATGTTTAACAAGTCTACATAAAACTTTTATTAATCCATTCTAAAAACTTTCTATCTCTTCATAGATCTCAGCTGCTACTTGACGAGGATAGAAATGGCCAATGTGCAGAAGTTCAACCAGTTCGAGATCAAGAATTTGCTGCAGAGGGTGCCATAACTATTTTGCCTCATGGCAATTCGTTAACACGTTTTACAGTTTTTTCATGCATTTATCAACTATTTTTAATCAAATTACATCATATATGAAAATAAGAACTTGTATTTTTATAGATTTCGATGAGTATTATACGAATTTACGACCTAGAGTTGGTAATTAATGCAATGGACCAAATGAGAAAAATATACCACACCCAAATAAACCAGGAAAAATAATAAATTTTCGAAATGTATGGTTTCGTGAATTTTGGTCTCAACATCACAAATACAGTTTTTCAACATTAAATAGCTCATTACCTATAAAACATTGTACTAGTGTTGGAAAATTGATTGATTATGATCAGTAAGGTTTAGTTTCCTTCGTTGGTAAGTTTCTAATTTTAATTTACAGTATGATTTGTGATGATATTATTTATAAAACTTCTCATTTCTCATTTATTCTTGTATAGTTGATGCAGTTTATGCAATGGCGCGTGTAGTACACAATATTATAAGTGATGAATGTGTTGAAAATCGTGAAACAGTCCATTATCTCTGTGATAGCTTGGCTCCGGGAATACCTGGACAAAGTTTGCTTCAATATACCCGAAATTTCAGTTTTATTGGTCGTCAAGGTATAGAAATAAGGTTAAATAGAGATGGAGATGCTTTTGGATTTTATAATATCTATCAGTATCAACGTACTGATGAAAATCGATTCGATTATGTGCCAATTGGTTATTGGAAAGAATTAACTTACATTAATATTCATCAATTATTTACTTGATAAATAAATTCAATTCAACTATTTTATGTTTCGTTATATTACTTCAGTTAGATCAAAATTAATAGTTTAAAGTGTTGAAATAGTTCGGGCTATAAAAATATTAATTTTTTTCATTTATGTTATAAGCAAAAGTTAAAATTAAGTTTTTAGATGAAAAATATCTTAGAATGTTTGATTGAGTAATAATTTATTTGCTTAAATTATTCAATTTTGTAGTTTATCTAACTTATTTTGTTTGTATTTATGAACATATAAAATCCATTATCCTCCTTTAGCCTTGGTCATGATCGATCAGAAGTGATGAATAAGTATAATATTAACAGGTTAAATCTGGACATAAATGTTACCCGATGGTCTGGTGGTTCCGATGAGGCTCATATACCCCAGCTTACATGTAGTGAAGATTGTCCAAAGTGTCATGTTCGTAATTTTTGTACGGTGAGTATCATAACAAAAATATCTCTATTTTTTATAGTTACATACTAAACTAAACTTTCTATCTCACTGTAGATACAACCGATCTTCAGTTATAATGGCTTCCGACCGTGAGTTATGTTACGTTTTTACTTATTGGAATTCTCTCATGTTATGGCAAGAGTTTCATTATCTTGACTGAACCAACTCGCCTTAATTGTACATATCTTCGTATTGGTTTAGGACTTTGTTTGAGTGTATGTTATAGTGCAATCTGAACAAAAACTAATCTTATAATACGAATTTTTACTCAAGGAAAAAAATGCCTGAAACGGCCGTCATACACATCACCTAAAAGTCAAATAGCTATTGCATTGGGTAAGAGTATTTGTAAATAGTTAAATTTGTTGACATTAATGTAATAAAAATATTATCCATCATGAACCATTTTTCTTCAAGGATGGTTTGAATGCTAAGCAAACCTGGAATTTATATCAAACTTCAATATTTTAGTAACCTCTATTATATATGGTAAAATAAGAACAAATAACAACTTTGGAAAATTAATAAATAAAGGAAAAAGTTTATTAAAGATTGACAGAAATTGATAAGAAAGAAAGAATCCGTGCGGTCAACTCAAGTATCAGTCAAAAACTGGCGATAAACAAACTGTCTCCTCGTTGCTATAAACAATCTTATCGTCAAGCAATCGTCGTTAACTAACAAACTGTCGTTAGTCCAATAGTCACTAGATGGCGACATACAAATATTTTACACTTCTCTCGAAAAATTCTGCGGTGGTTAAAAACCTCCAAACAGACCAAAATAATCTGAATTAAACTAATAACGTGATCTATACAATAAAAGATTTCTTAAATACTAATCGTCCGTTAGTCATATTAAAAATTAAAAATCGTAATTATCATCTCTAATTCCCTTTCCATCCTTCTTCTTTATCAAAAGGAACAACTGAAAAGAACCATTAGAATCCAAAGAGTAGGAAATGCCAAGACCTGGAAGGTCATGGAACTAAACAAAACAAAAGTTCTTCACAGAACCAAAGTTCTTCAGGAATTTCATTTTTAATCATTAATTCAATGTTCAATTAATAATTAGGTTGAATGGTCACATTTCATGGAGTCCATTCTCCATATAAATTCCGACTTCGCATCTTTTTTAAAATAAAATTCGACTCTCAAATAAATGAGTCAATATAATTGAAACAATCAATTAAATTTCACCTTGCGCAAGGAATTTTCAAAAGTAAGTTTAGTAGCTTCTGCTCACTGTGCAATCTAAATTATTAAAAATTGGGATCACAGTTACGCATACTATCTGAGAACAAAAATATTAGGATACCATGGACATCTAGTCCCTCACTTTGCTTCACTTTGGCCAATAAATGGAGAAAAGGATTCCGGTACAATGACTCCAACCATGTATATCCTACAGTAACTCCACGAGAACGCTCCAGGACAGACATTGTAAATTTAAATCAACAATCAAATGATCAATGAAAGCCAACATTCACAGACTGGAAGTTACAAAAACCCTGAATTCAACAGAAATTAGGAATCCAGTAAGAGTGAAAATAACTAATCATCTTTATAAGGAGCGAGTCTATTCACATGAACAACGACCTGAAAGACGACCATTCGGAATTTTATGAATTCGAAATACAACATCATTAAGTATGTTTTTGATAATATATGGACCTTCCCACTCACATTGAAGTTATGGACACTTTCCTTTAACTCTTTTAGGGAAAAATAACCAAACCTTTTGACCGACATCAAAAGAAAGAACATTAGATTTCAAATCATACATACACTTAAGTTTTTCAGATTTAATTTGTAATTTATCACATCCATTATCATGAACAATCTTTAATTGTTCACGAAGATTAAAAACAAAATCAGTTATAGAATTATCGTGAAAAGAATTATCTGAAGGATTAATTCCTCTAAGAAGATCAATAGGTAACCTTAATTCACGAGCTAACATCAACAAAGTTGGAGAATACTCAGTAGTTTCATGTCTTGAAGAACGATAAGCCAATAAAAATAAAGAAATCTACTTATGTCAATCTTTTTTATTCTTACTAATAAATTTGGACGAATATTAAAGAATAGTTCTATGCAACCTAAAGCCTCAGCAATAGTAGAAGCCTGATAACTAGGCAGAGGAATCGCCTCAGGCCATCTAGTAAAATAATCTGTAACAACAAGTAAAAATCTATTTCCAAAGGACGTTTTAGTAAGAGGATCAAGAATATCAATAGCAACCCTTTCAAAAAGAGAACCAACATTATAAATTTGAAGTTGACCACAAGATTTTCTATGAGGACCCTTTTTAGTGAAACAAACATTGCATTTTTACACAAAATTTCAACATCTTGCTTAAGAGTTGCCCAGAAAACGACGAAACCGAGAAAATGACGGAAATGTTCAACAGAAATAACAACAGCTAAAAATTCTTTCCTAGTAACACAATAGTTCCGTTCACGATTATTTAATGTCTAACTAAAGTAAGCAATAACTTTTTCTTTATAAACAGTCACACCATTTCTATTAACTAAATTTTGTGAGATAACACAGCACCAATGCCAACATTCAAAACATCAGTATCAAGAATAAGAGGATAATTGAAATCAGGATAACCCGAAATTGGAGTAGAAGTCAAAATTTGTTTCAATTTTTGAAACGTTTACTAAAACTAAATCATCTCAAGTAAAATCTTTCTTCTCCTGACTAATAAGATATGAAGGTTTTGCAATAGTAGCAAAATCGTTGACGAATTTTCTATAATAAGAACAAAGACCTAGAAAACTTTTAAGTTCAGATTGATTTTTAGGAACAGGCCAATTAATAATAGCAGAAATTTGATCTGGAGAAGTTTTCAGTCCTTTACCAGAAACTACATGTCCAAGGAAAATCACTTATTTTCGGAAAAATATACATTTCTTAGGATTTATCTTGAGAGAAGCTTGTAAAAGTATTTCAAAAACATTTTGAAGATGAATAAAATGTTCATTTAGACTTTTACTGAAAATAATAATATCATCCAAATAAACTAAACAAATTTTACCGAGAAGACCTTCTAAAACTATGTTCATAAGTTTAACGAAGGTAGCAGGAGCATTACACGAACCAAAAGGAAGAACCTTAAATTGCCAAACCTCATTCCAAATAAAAAAAGCAGTTTTAGATCTATCCTCCGAAGCAACTTCAACTTGCCAATATTCACTTTTTAAATCGACGGTAGAAAACCATTTAGCACCAAGAACCATATTCAATATGTTTTCTTGATGATGGTGTTGAATCCTTAACTGTGACATCGTTTAATTTACGATAGTCAACACGAAATTTGATTTCATCACCTTTTTTTGGAAAAAGAACAAGAGGAGAAGCCCAAGGACCATTACATGGTTCTATTGCATTCTGTTGTTTCATTTCCTTCATAACTGAATCAAACTTATCCCTATAATGCAAAGGAACATGACGAGGAGCCTGTTTAATGGGAAGTGCATTTTCAACATTAATTTTATGTTGTAAAAATTTTGCACTTTCCTAAATCAGAAGAATTTTTTGCACAAATATCCATATTCTCCAATAAAAGTTCTGCGAAACGAAATTTATCATTGACATACAAAAATTTTGAAGATCTTTTAATCAAATCTAAAACAAATTCTAACAGTTTATTCAAAGAAGAACTAATTTAATTAATTAAAAGAACTTTATTACTTTCTGAGAATTTTTTATCAAGAAAATCTTTCAAATCAGTAAATAAACTAGACTTGATTGAAAAATCTAATCCTAGAATACATTCTTCTTCAATTTCAGCAAAAACAACCTCAAAATTAACCTTAATATTGGAAATCTTCATTTCTACAGTAAAAGTTTTGGTCTAGAACCAGAAGAATAAGAAAAATCAATTGAATTAATATTTAGTTTTGACGAAATTTTTTTTTGGACGAACCTTCACCAGTAGACTCATTAGAATTATGAATATTTGATAAACTAGTTTAGCTTGAAGAACTTGACAATCCTTCTTAGAATGTCCTTTTTCACCACAAATTCAACATTGAAAAATTTGCGAAGAATTTTGATTTTGAGAATTTGACCTAAAATTTCCTTTAAACGAATTATTTTTATTATCTTTTTTAAAATTATTTCCAAAATTATTATTTTTATTAAAATTCTTATTTTTTTTACTCAAATTATTATTATTCTTATTATTAGATTTATTTCTATTCTGAGCTCAAAAGGGCAAATCTTCAATCGACTCAAGCTCTAAAGCTCTCTTAGTTGCTAATTGAAGAGACTCAATTCTCTCCGAACGAAGAGAAAACTGTAACTTGAATTTCTTTAATCCAGAAATGAATTGCAAACCAGCAATTATATCTCTCTCTTCAAAAGAGACCGAAGAATACGCAAATTTGACAAGCCTATCTAAATCATTTGAAAAGTCTGTTACATTTTATTTTCAGACTGTTTTCTAGCCTGAAAACGACTAGAAAAAGCTCGAGAAAATTGAGCTTCACCAACATGATCTTCCAAAATTTTCTTCAATTTTTCAAAGTTCCCTAAATCTTCTAAACTCAAATTTTCTAAAATGACTTAAGCTTTGTCCTTTAAATAGGACACTAAAATCGATGCTTTAACTTCATTTGTCAACTTATGCAGACGAGCGATTGTTTTAAATTGACGGGAATAAGATTCCCAAGTCTAAGAACTATCAAATTTTCCCGATTTTGCAAAAGCTAAAAAACTATTATTAACTGAAGAAGTTAAGAGCGATTGAACCAAATCAAATTTCTTACCTCTCGAAATAAATCTTGAGTTTCTCTTCGACCTTCCTCGAAACGTTTCTCCAAACGAATCTGATCTCAATCTAGTCTTTTTTCTAGTCGATATAATCTTATCATTCACGGTACGCGAAAACGGTGCCAAAAGTGGGATTGCTTGTAAACGTCGATGCATTTAAAAAGCTAGATTTTGAGTAATATCTACTATGTGAGACAGACTTTTCCAAATTTCCTCCACATTATTTCTCACATCTTGACGAGTCTTTACTATTTGACCCGTTGTCCAGTTCGAACTCATCATGCCTAAAAAAAAAAAAATAAGTCATGTCTTAACAATTTCATTTAAATATTCAACTGATATATTCAAATTAAAATTAGAAACTTACCAACGAAGGAAACTAAACCTTACTGATCATAATCAATCAATTTTCCAACACTAGTACAATGTTTTATAGGTAATGAGCTATTTAATGTTGAAAAACTGTATTTGTGATGTTGAGACCAAAATTCACGAAACCATACATTTCGAAAATTTATTATTTTTCCTGGTTTATTTGGGTGTGGTATATTTTTCTCATTTGGTCCATTGCATTAATTACCAACTCTAGGTCGTAAATTCGTATAATACTCATCGAAATCTATAAAAATACAAGTTCTTATTTTCATATATGATGTAATTTGATTAAAAATAGTTGATAAATGCATGAAAAAACTGTAAAACGTGTTAACGAATTGCCATGAGGCAAAATAGTTATGGCACCCTCTGCAGCAAATTCTTGATCTCGAACTGGTTGAACTTTTGCACCCCAAAACAAATATGTATCGTTGAATTTACTTCATTGCTTTATTTATTACATTCAAAGAATATTTGTAAGTGACAAATAATAACACTACCAGACATAGTCTTCATTAACAAACAGAATGACTCCTCTTGCATCATGTTTTGAAACAAATCGTTAGACGATACGATCAAAGTCTGCAGACTTGGAATTCCTTAATATTTTTTTACTAATGTCTATCCATATATCATACTCCGATGTTAGACCAATGAAGCGAGCAATTCCTCAAAGAAGTACTCTTTTTTTCTACACTTTAATATCTTCACTGTTATTTTTATTACTTTTTCACCATAATCCCTTTCAACTTCGTTCACTTCATGATCAATGAATTTTCAGAGCTGTATTACTTTAAGTGACAACATAAACCAAACTTGACCAACTGGTACTGAAGCACTACTTTTCGTTTTTACAGATACAATTGTACATCAATATCTTCAAAATTTATCATAATATCTTTTACTAATAAAAATCAATATTGAGGCTAATAAATTTATTCACCTTGCGAGGTTTCCTGGTTAGTATATTATGGGGGTTTTCTATGCTTCTATATTATATTCTATTTTGTTCACGATTTCATACGAGGAAAATTGAAGGAACTTCTTTGTAATATCTTTGTACTTCGATATTTTATTTCTTAGATTCCTTCTGGGAACATTAAAATTGAATATGATATTATTGCTACAAAAAGACAGTAAATATACTTTTGGTAACTATTCATTCCAGGGAGCATATTTTTCTCATGATTAATCATCTTTGAACAGAAATATAAACAGCTATTCGATTAAAAATAAGTTTTGAACTAGCTGCAAAAGTTACGTTGATTTTGAAATGATATTATGGGTGCATATATATAAATAATCTTGTTCTAAGGCAATTTGATAAATTTAAATTTACTGAAATTCAACAAAAGATCAAGTTAAATACTCAAGTTATGCACTCAAAGTACGTTGTCGATATTGAAGACTTCTGCGTTGAAGGAACAATCCACTAGATGACAGCTCTGACAGTCTTCTGCAATGGAATCGAGTTTTGCACCACATAACCTAATTTCTCTTTCTTCTTGAATTTATTTTCAGCGCGTCATTTTTTTTTTTGTACATTAATTCTTAAAATTTCATCTAAATTACTTCTTTCACTTTCATCTTTTATTAGATTGAAAAAACGCATATAACATATATTTTATTTGAAATACCTGACTATTAATTTGAATATTTAACTATATGACTAAAACATCATATTCTCTATATGATATCGCATGAATTTTTGTTTAACGTTAAACTATGTAGATTTAGTTCCAAATGTATTCCTTAGTCAGATTCAAAAATGAAAAATATAGTATTGTTTCGTCAAATTACATCAATTGAAAACTCTAAAGTAGATATATGAGGAGAGTCCAAAACCCACCTGCAATATCGGCTGAGGTGAAAAGTGGGTTGCGATCCGCACTAATTACCGACCGCGGTAACTTCTGGCGGTAAGTTATCGACTCACCGACCGCGATAAGTTATCGACTCACCGACCGCGATAAGTTATCGACAGCGATAAATTATTGGCAGCGATTTATACCGATCCTAATTGGCGATAAATTATCTTTAGTGATAATACCTACCTCGATTGGCGGTAAATTATCTTTAGTGATAATACCGGTTTCGATTAATGGTAAATTATCTTCAGCGATAATACCGATCTCGATTGACGATAAGTTATTATCAGCCCTAATATCTATTTTTACTGTCTTCGATTAGCGATAAGTTATTCTCAGCTATAATACCGATCCTTGATTAGCTATCATTCCTCTTAATCTCTGCTACTGATTATTTAGGAAATTAATGAAAACGATGACTTTTTTTTGTGTGCACAATTTATTTATAGCGAAAAAAAATTACATTTTATTATTACATCATAATAATAATATAATTATTATAATAATATAATACATTAATTTTTCCAATATATTATGTGAGTTTTCTCATTTGCGCACTTAAAGGTTTATATTCTATTATTCGATCATGTGAGATCAAGCAATAGGCTGATGTGTTAGCAGGAAAAGCTTTTGATGATTCGAATTCAAGTTGAACATCAACTGGTCCTGATATTAAGGATTCATTTTGTTTAGAACAATCGATTACTACAAGTGGTGCCATATCAATAAATTTTCTTTCTTGAGCGGAGGTTCTGCTTCTCTATCATAATATGATGTTCGAAAAACTTTATACATATCGTATAATAAGGCAAATTAATTATGACTTATGTCAAGATCCATGTTACCATATGGATAGCATTGTGAATTGAAGAAAAGTTTTACATCCCTTGAATCACAATGATCGAAATTACTTGCATCTTTCGTAGCATTATTTTTGCGTGCAGTTTAAAATCCTAATATAACATAGCGTGGCTTTCCCAGTCGAGTTGAGGTTTTTGCAACCCATAAGTGTTTGGTTATGTTTGGCAGCATTGGATATTTATATAATTCCCATGAACTTAACAATTCTACTCTTTTTATGTCTGCAACAGTGACATAAGAAATTATCCATTCAATTTTTACAAGCGTGATCGTCTCGACCGATAATCTTTCATTATCAGTTACCCAACCTGCATTATCTAAATAATTTTTTTGACCTGGATGAAGATATAGATATCCCTTCATAAGACCTTAAAGACCAACATTTTTATTTCGATCGTGGCTGCAAATTGTCATAATATATAACTTTGTTACCACGTTTTTTATATGCTACCCAATGTGTTCCAGGTCCAGTTTTATCGTCGAGATGAATAATTGCTCATTCATTTTTCCACGGTGTAGATTTTGGAAGATCATTTCGCATAAAAACACCACGAAAAAAGGGTATTCATGATTTTTGCATATTTTTAAAGTTTAATATCAGTCAGTGCACGACGAGGTAAATAAAAGAGTTTCTTTTTTTGCTGGTTTCAAATACAATCCTAATCCTCTCTTGTACGGTTTTAGACGTAAACCTTCACCCTAAGCTATTGCTTCCATTTTCTCATTATGTCGTTTAGCTTCCTTTAATTGACGTTTGGCGTCTCTAGCATCATTAATTGCTCTTGCAAATCCAACTGTGCCACCTGTCTTGACCAACAGACTACAGCACCAACTGCACTTAAACCTGCAAATAGAAGTATAAGAGGTAAAATACCTCCCACTTTTGGCGGCATTGGTATCATACGTGGAACTTTGATTTTTTTCTTTCCACCGGCCTCGCAAACAGTCTTTCATGCCGCACCTAATGCAGATTTAATAGGATCTGAACTGGATTTCAACATAAGCTTTGCTGAATTAACAACCTTTTGCCAATGTATAACTTCCTTGTCCTTTCTGTTTTTTCTTTCGAACTCATTATCAACTTTAATTTAACTTTTATGACGTTGGAAATGCATAAAGCAGCAATTCGTTTAGCAATATCTGCGTCGCTCGCGAAAACACGGTTCAAAAGTTTTTCAGCAAGTATTTCATCAGCTGCGTTTTTAGCTTCAATGTTATCTCGATTTTGCGAATATGCAATGTCGTGTTTTTGACAAACAGCGTCCAATGGATTGATTCCTGGATCTCCACGTGCTAATCTTTCTTCCAATTTAGTTCCCGGACCGCAATAATGACGTCCGGGTATATGAAGTTCGAATGGCAATTTGTTTATAAGTGTGTCAACAATACCAGCACCTCGTTTTTTGATACGTCTTTGCACTATCATTGTTCAAGAACGACTAACTCGACACCTATAAAAGATGTAAATTTATAGCTAAAATGTCATTTTACATCAAGATGACTTAGTTATGATTTTTGATGACGTAGCATGCGAAAAACAAGATAATATGCGAATCTATTTTTGTATGGGACGACATAGTGATATTGACTGTTTCTATCTTTGTCAAACTTATGCACGAATTCCTAAACATTTGGTGCGTGACAATACAAACTTTTCAGGCAAGATGACATGAATCTAAAACACATTTACGATGATCATGTGAATACTGACATGACTTATTCTCATTTTCGAGATTTATGTTCCATGTGCTAGAATCATGGTAAATATGGCTTCTTGGTAATTGATAAAGACAGTGATGTTGATAATGGGTGATATAGAAGAGGATTTGATTGCTTCATAAGGATAAATTTACCGTGAATACATTAAACTGTACATTATTTATGTGATTGTCAAAGTGTCAACATAGAAACTACGGAGCTGCAACAAGAAAAAAATATCAGTGCTCTGCAGTGGTCTGGGTGCGACCTGAAAGGTCCACACGACCAACTTCCCAGTGGAAAAAATAAAAAAACACCTCGAATAAAATCGTTTCCATTTTTTATAACAAATGGAATTGTTATAAACGAAATGAGTCTGTTTTTATTCATTTAATATGGTTAGTTACTTTATTTCAGTAAAAGAAAAAATTGTGCGTTAGAAGAATTCGAATGTACCTCATGGATCCTTTTTTTCATTATTTACAACGAATTTCATTGTTATACACGAAAAGAGTATGTTTTCATTTATGTCATACGGTTGGTAACATTTTTTTAGTAAACGAAAAAATTATGCGTTAAAAGTACTAATATATATAGAAAGGGTCCCTATTTTTATTGTTTATAACAATTTAAAACTTATTATTTAAATATTACTATGATCAATAACCACTTGTTAGTAACAATGTTCAATTGTTATGAACACAATTCCATATTATTGACAATTATTATGAACTATTATAGCGTCTTTAATGCTGTTTTCTCAATCCTGACACGAGTTTAAAATTCTTTTATGGCTGATATTGTCTTTTAAATTTTTTTTTTTTCGATGAAATATTGTCATCATATATCCATACAAGTATTCCAATCATTTAATATTCATATTTCTGCAATGATCTTAAAATTTCGTCAAAAAAATGGTATAATTTATAAATTGCAGAATTTAGGTAGTTCACTATTTTTTCAGTTTTTTGATTCTGCCAAAAAAATGGCTTTACGATTTTCCTGAAAACATTTTCAGTCCTAAGTTACGTAATTACGCGTCAAATGCAATTGGTCCTACATCGATATCATTTTTTGTTCTCGAGATAATCGACAAGAAAAATAATTCCGAACGCACGTACGAACATACGAACATACGTACATATACACACACAGACGTCCACGTGAAAACTATCGTATTCAACTCTGGGGACCTTAAAACGTGGAGATATGTCAAAATTAGCGATTCGCAAAATCGGACCCATTACTATAACTTCCCACTGGGAAGTTAAAAATATTATTATCTATAAATTTACCTGATCAATCGGAAATAACAAAAGAAGATGAAAACATGTATGGTAGAATTATCAGTGTGACAAACGCCTATCGGAAGCATTATCTTCCCGACAAAAGTATACGAATTTAAAAAAATTCACCGACATCAGCATACATATACCGAAAAGTGGGAGAAGTTTAACACAGTATATGATTAAACATGAACAAAATCATCCTATCGATTATATCTATTGGGATGATCCCAATGAACTTGTAGATCGACTTCGTTCACTTAATGCATCTCAAACTGCTGGAAATTACAGTCATGTTAACGAGATTTTATCAATTTTCGAGGAATTACGTGAAGCTGAAATCATTTATTAATCTGATGTGTTCTACACAGCTACTCATTTTTTTAAGAACTTTTGAAGTGAGAGGTTTAAGAATAAGGGTATGTTCCGAAATATAAACCAGTATGCTGGCCAGTGTAAATGACGTCATAAATCGACGCCATACTGGTGATTCGTTCCAAAACACTGGCCAGCATATGACGTCATACATTATTGCCATATTGGGAAAAGTGTTTGTGAGTATTTGATAAAATTTTGTGCTCCAAAAGTTATTCCAAATCCAGTACAGCAAAAACATTGATTTTAATTAATTCGTCAAGAATGGAGATACCAACAGTTACGTTAGTATGCCGTGTTGCCACTGAAATTCACTCTGATTCATCCGATAGTGATTCTGATGATGATGAGTTAGTGCTTGCTTATTTACAAGATAACCAAGGAAGAGAAAGAATTGTAAGAATATACAATTATGTGGCATTTACTGTCCTTCGAATGTCGGATAAAACATTTAAAAGCCATTTCAGGTAATTTTTTATTATGTCCAGAAAAGGTAATATTAATGAATGTTTTAAATCTGTCAATGTCATTTCTTTTAGAGTTGAAAGGAGCACTGTCGATTATTTAATCAATTTACTTGGGTCAGATTTATCCATAGTAATTGGTAATCCTGGTAGATCTCCTATTCCTGTTTATACTCAAATCCTCATAGCGCTTTGGATGATGGCCACTCCAGATTCCTATAGGTGAATGAAAAATCATCGGCTTTAAAATGTTTATTTGGTAATGTACAATTATATGAAACATAAAAAATATTAATCGTATTTACAGATCTGTTTGCGAGCGCTTCGACATAGGCAAGGCTACTGGCTGGAGAACCGTTTGGAAATTTGTGAAAGCTTTGTATAAATATTTACCAACATTCATCAAATGGCCTAGCACTCAAGAAGCTCTAATAACTGCAGCTTATATTGACAGACGATATGGATTCTCCGGGGTGATAGGAGCTGTTGATGGAACTCATATTAACATTCCAGCACCTCATCTTAATGCTCAAAATTATATCAAGAGGAAAGGAAGATATTCCATACAAACTCAGGTAATGATGAGATCAATATTTTGCAATAGTTAATTTGAAAGAATATAATACAAAATAGAATTTCGTTTACACAATACTTTGCATGTTAAAAATATTTTATAAATGAATCTTTATTTTGGACTTAAATATGTATAGCGTTTTTGATACAAAAAACATCTTTCTTATTTTGTCTTGAACTCCATATCTGTAGCTTTTAGCTGATTTTTATGTTTTTGCTCTGGTAATCAAAGTCTTCTCCAACTCTGATATTTTTTATTGTTGTAGAAAATTCATTTTTGCTAAGCTTTAGTTTACCTGACTGCATAACTTTACAACAGATGTTGTAAAAATCCAACTAATTATTCTTCAAATTTTAACTTTTTTATGCTTAATCTTCTAGATTAATTATAAATTTCTGACTTTTTCATGATATTTCTCTTACTTAGACGTTGTTATTTCTGTAATCAATTTTGTTATATTCTCTTCATATTTTTTAACAACAATTTTTTTATATTTTGTAGGTTGTATGCGATCACACCCGAAAATTTATTCATGTCTATGCTGGTGAAGTCGGCTCGGTTCATGATGCAAGAGTTTTTCGACTTTCAGGAGTACAAAATCTTTGTGTTCCAGCCAATTTTCCTCAAGACACTCATTTACTGGGTGATCAAGCGTATTCGTTACAACCTTGTGTAATGGTACCTTATAAAAATAATCGTCATTTAACGAATGCCGAACTTCATTACAATAGAGTTCAGTCATCAGCACGCATGATAGTGGAACAATCCATTGGATTACTGAAAGGGAGATTTTGCAGTTTATTGGACAAGTTACCTATTAGACGAACAGACCTGATACCTTATTACATCGTGGCATGTTGCATCTTGCATAATATTTGTATTTTGCAAGATGATTTGATACAATTTCCAATAATAATTAACGGTAATGTTGGAAATGTACCTAATGCACCTCCAATGATTAACAATACTATGCGAAGAGATGGTATGAGGAAAAGAGAAAGAATAAAAAATGCGCTTTAAAGATTCATGATATAAAATTCTTTTTGTATTCTCCTATATTATTTATTTGAATAAAAACATTTATTTCGTTTTTGTAATCTTTTATCTTGTTTTTTTTTGGACTTGCTATCTTCGGAAATAACCGTATTTATTAATTAGCAATGTAATTAACTGACAGAAAGGAATTTCCATAATTCCTTTATTGAGAAATTCTAAAGCCTGCCATAAAGATTAAGAAAAAAAAATTAAATTATCCGAATAATTTAGATAAAAATATTTCTTACAATCATCATTAATATTTCGTATGATTGTTAATGTTGCTGCAATAAACAACTAATTATTCGATTAAATTTTTATTTAAAGAAATTTATTTGTTTGTCAACATTTTTTGTCACATCTAATCTAGATTGCATTTTAGTACTCTAATCCATCACTGACATAAGAAGAAATTGGTTAAAAAGGGTCATTACATTTATTGTTACGGAATTAAACTTAATTTTGTAATCCAGTTTATAAAGTATATTCTTTTTTATTAATATAAAACATATTTTCATAAATTCAATACAAAACAACATTATTTTTTTGTTTATGAACGTATTATACTGTAGTATACCTAATGAAGATCTTTATTGAATAATCAAAGTAAGTGACATAACTACAAAGAATAGAAATAATCAAAATTTAAGAACATAGAATGAGAATTAAATATTTAATAAAATCGTCATAGTTTGATACGGATTAAGAATTATGAACCAATTGGCTGTTATGCTTAATGAAGTTCTTTTGAAAGTTTCGTCAAAAATTATAATTTTTTTAATATCTTCAGCTCTTTAAATGCATAAAAATTCCATTGTTACTGGCAATGCTTCTCACCACTATGATTGCACGGCGTATTGCAACTACAAAAACAAAAGTTGGTAAATTACACACTCATAGATTGAGACATGATATAAAGGTATTTTCCAAAAATGATTACAATATCAAAAATACTAACCATCTTTCGTGGTATCCTTGGCTGATGGTCACAATGACTATCAGCAACAACAACGATCCAACAACTGAACAAATAACGTGATGGTTAGTTTGGACGGAGATCAATAGTTAATAAGGCACTCCAACAATGCTGAACGAAACTTAGAAATTAACCTGCAATAAATGAATGTGGCAATCATAGATATCCCTTATTAGATGATGCAATAATGTACTAAATGAAGCTAATTGAACTTACTATCACAGCAACTTAAGCTGAATTATTTATATCAATCTTAGCTTTTTTAGCAGCACCAATGACCGCAATACTGCCTGCCATTGATTCAATGTTATCATTGAGTCTATCTAAACGAGACATTTTCTCACGACGATACAAGAGATCAGTTTCTTTCTCTAATCGCCGTTCTACCATCATTTCTTCAAGAAAATGATCCAACGGCTTCTCACGTCTTGGTCGTGGATTAGCTACTTCAACTATTTCAATAATAAATTCCAAATATTAATTATTATTCTATTTGAAAATTTTGAAAGGACTTACTCATATTATCTGGAATTCCATTTCCTGCCACTGATAATGGCTTTACCCAACGTTCTTTGTGGAAAAGTTCATGCATTACCTGTTAAAAAAAATACGACAATTTAACATAAATTTATTGAAGTACTAGAAAATAGTTGGTGAAGACTTTTGATTCTTGATGTTATTAGTTGAAAAATAAAAGAGAAGTCAGTCACAAAGAGTATAATTCAAGGTTAAATATATCGGTCCGAGCTTAGAAGCTTTGAAGCTTCATATTTTCTATTTTTTTAGTGTTGAACTAGTAAAATCAGAATAAATAGATTTTACCTCTTAATTATGTCTATTGCAAGAAGCTTTTGAACATAAATAAGAAGGGAGAAATTGAAGCATTGTAAGAAATGTAAGTAAATATTGAATTAAATACTGACATCAAAAAAAATCCACTTGTCTGCAGCTCCTCCAGGTTTATTTTTTAAATCTAATTTTTCTTTATAAAGACGTTTTAATAAGTCCATTTTTGACACACATTTCTGATGCGGTATCTGTTTGCCTTTTTTTTCAAGTAAAATCGTATTAAATTTTGTCGTAGCACGTTTAAGCGCGTCTGATTTATCTTTTTTTTGTGATAATAAATGAACTCCTTCTTTTGCGAAGCAATCTATCCACAGGAAAGTTTCATTATCGGTCCAGTTATGAGGAGTTGCTGTTTATCAAAATAGAATTACATGAAAATTGGTCAGGAAATGATGAAGAACATTTTAAATGTATAAAAAATTATTAAATCTTACAATTCATAGAATTTGAAGCAATATTTTCTTGAGAGATGCTTTCTTCCACTGGTGCACATGACGCATCGATTGGCCCCTCCTGGACGTCCACATCTGCGATTTCGTAGCCTGATCAAAATATGATTTATTTACGTTATTATTAAATAAAATTACATGAAAATTGGTCAGGAAATGATAAAGAATATTTTAAATGTATAAAAAATTATCAAATCTTACAATTCATAGAATTTAAAGCAATATTTTCTTGAGAGATGCTTTCTTCCACTGATGCACATGACGCATCGATTGGCCTCTCCTGGACGTTTACATCCGCGATTTCGTAGCCTATTTAAAATACGATTTATTTACAATATTATTTACTTATTTTTGATGTTATTATTATAACTATTTTTTATTATGTGACTTAATTATTACATATCTTGAAATTTTTCTCGTTGAAAATACATGGAATCTACTGGTGTATATAAATTTGAGTACTATAATGTTACCTTTTTTCATGTACTGATGAAGCAGCTGTGACCCGTAACCTGGCTCTGAAAAGCATTAATGAACATTGACATTAATATTCAAATTATTTAAAATAACAATAAGTTTTTATTAGGTTAGATGTCAAAATTTCATGACTTACCTGCATATGCTCTTAAATACTCTTCTTGAGTCACATGAAATGAGTAGGATTGTTGTTTTTCTTCATCATATAAATGTAATTCTTTTAATTCTGACATTTTTTCAAAATTAAAATAAATAAATAGAAATATTTAAAAGCCACACTACTTACACAACGGTTAACGTATAGAATGAATTAAGGCGGCAAACAGTCCAATATGGCGGCACACCAGTACAATATGGCGTCGATTCATGACGTCACTTGCACTGGCCAGCATACTGGTTTATATTTCGGAACATACCCTAAGTGTTGACGTTTTTGGACGACAGTTAGCGAAAGATATTGTAAAAATTGCTATTTGTAGACCTCCTGGTGAAGGATTCAAATCAACTGCGGATCAACAGTTTAACATAGATCATAAGAGATTGTGTATTCTCGCTGAACCAGTAGATTTAAATGATGCAACATCATTAGGAGTAATTGAAAAAAAAATTACAGTTTTAAAAAAATTTATTGAAATAGAATTACGTCTGTTACGCAAAACTGTAGCAAATTCAAGAAGAATTATTGAAGAAAATAGAGAAAGAATCAAAATCATTAATGTTCAAGTAGAGAAACATATTGAATCATCACCAGAACATCGTAAACGTCTAGAAGAAGAATTGAATGAAACAATTGAACTGCATGAGTCAGCTCGATTACGTTTACTGAAAAAAGCAAATCGTAAACAAGCCGAAAGTATTAAACAATTGGAAGAAAATATTCGGAAATATCTTGATCAGCAGCATCATGAACAATGAGAAAGAAATAATAACGGAAGAGCTGCATAGACCGGTTAGAAGAAATGATCAACGACGACATGTTGATATACGTGGGCTTGATGGAACTTAGCAAGGTGATCTAGTTGACATGATAGCATATAAATCTTATAATAAAGGTCATCAGTAATTATTGACTGTTATTGATATTTTTTTAAAATAAGCTTGGGCTGTGCCTGGAAAATCTACAAATAGTAAAGATGTAGCCCATGCAATGGAATCGATTTTATTACAAAGAAGAGTGCCAAAATTTTTGTATGTTGATAAAGGAAAAGAATTTTTCAATAAACAATTTGAAGCACTTATAAAACAATATAATATTAAAATGTATTCCACATTGAGTCATCATAAGGCATCCATATGTGAACGATTTAATCGCACATTAAAAAGTAAAATGTGGGAACAATTTACGTTGCGAGGTAATTACCAGTAGATAGACATCTCACCAAAATTGATTACATCATATAACAATAGCAAACATAGAACCATCAAAATAAAACCAATTGATGTTACTCCAGCCAATGAGAAACAATTACGTCATACTATCTACAATAATAAACTTGAAATTCAACAAAAAATAAAAAAGACTGAATTTAAGGTTGAGGACAAAGTACGCATAAGTAAATATAAGCATGTCTTTGAGAAGGGATACACCCCTAATTGGACAACTGAAATCTTTAATGTAAGTCAAGTATTGAACACTGATCCAGTAACCTACAAGCTTGTCGACTATCAAGATCAACCGATTGAAGGAGGTTTTTATGAAGAAGAATTGACGAAGGTTCGATACCCTGACATTTATTTGGTAGAAAAAGTTCTGAAAAATCGTAGTGATCAAGCTTTTGTCAAGTGGTTAGGATTCGATAAAACACACAATAGCTGGATTAACATAAAAGATTTATAATTTCTCTAACTGATGAGTTAGAAACAATGACTGTCAAAATGTCTTCAGCTGGAGAGCTAGAAACAATGGCTGACAATATGTATAGTGATGCTCAAAAATTATCATGTAATACGAAAGATGAAGCTGCTAATATTAAAAAGATACCTTTAACTCATGACGAACAGCAACAAATTAGAAGAGAAAAAAAAAAATTAAACGTCTTGATGAAATTAAGAAACGAATGTTAGAAGAAATTTAAAAAAATAAGACCAATAAGAATGAAGATGATTTTGTCATATTATTTGTAAAAGATGAATCCTATTCAAACTAATGTCAATAATTTATGATATTTTTTTTATTAAATAAATTTTCTTTCTCATAAGTTTTACATAAATCTTATATTTACAATAATTAATAAACACTATTCAACATGAATCGTAACCCCAAGGTAGTGTATCAGTTGATTGTGCTAAAAGAACTTTTTTATGATCTTCCCAACTTAATACTAATTTCTTTCTACTGATTGTATGTACCTTATGTTTCCTGCTGACTATATGATATTCCGTTCTACATAATTTTTCAAGATTAAGTAAGCATTTTTTGTAATCATCAAATGTTAGAGATTTTATTGTTGCAGTTTCGACACCCTTTGCTTTATGTTTGTCTTTTTTTTTTTATTTCGGACTTTGAATGTATACATTTTGGTTTTGAGACCAATGAATTCCGTTATTATTTTACCTTCATTCTTATCTTCCATAAGACTTACAATTTCTTCATTAACTGATGGAATATTGAAGCGGTTATTTGGTGGATAGTCTGAGGTGTCAAATTTATGCATATTATCTTTGATGCAATCATAAATATCAGCATTGAGAAATTGGTAAATTAAACTATCTGTATCTGTGTATAATAACTTTATCTGATTGTATGTAAATTGTCTTTTAAAAAAATGGTAATGGAAATCATAAATAAATATTTTTGAAAGATCTAAAACTACAAATCTTACGTATATCGGCTTATTAAAATATATATTTTTTTGCTCCATTCCTATTATTACCACGTCATCGTCAAAAATTATACTATTGTGGAATTTCGGAGCGGCAATGAGATTTTTTGCACCATACCGACCTTCCCACTGGGTAACAAACTTTAAATTCTTATACTCCTGAACCTTTTTCATTGTTTTTCCGTAAACTGCATTATTCATCAATTCATAGAAATTCTTTTCAAAATCATTTTTAGATTTTTTTCGTAAATCTGTATTCAGATCTACATACTTCTTCATCCATGAGGATTAATCAAACTTAAGGATTCTATGGATTTTGGTTGCAATCATTCCTAAATTGAGACATTGTTTTAAATTTCTGTAGTGAATTACATATTCCAGTTTAGGTAATAATGTCGTCATAAGTTTGCTACTATTGCCATCACAATAGCAAGTCCTTATGATGCTCGTGTAAGATTTGTAGATACTCTAAATCAACGTCAAAAATGTAACCGATTGAAGAATCCTTGGAGATATTTTTAATTATTTCATATACAAATATTTCATTTACAAATTATTTACATTGAAATACATGAGATATGATACATTGTCATTAGGGTTATAATCATTACACATATACGGGTTATTTGCTTTTGCATATCTATTTGAACATTGTGCCACTCCTCCTCTCATACTTTTTTCTATGAAATTGAGCATTCCTACATTGTCTAAGAGTTTGAGTTCAATTTCTGTATATTTCAACATAGCATCAAAAGTTAATCCAGGTGCAGTGTAGTAATGTAACGGATCAAACTCATAAATGTAGAGACAACTTTGTCTAAAATTTTGAAAAATGTCTGCTAACAGAAGAACGTTTTTAAATATAAATCTGAATATTCACCGAGGGTGTTTAGTTGAAATTGATTCCAAACGTGGCGTGCCTGTTAGTAATCTTTATCGGAAATGTCCGAATCGTTAAGTGTCGAATAGAATTTTGATTTGTCAGGTAGTTATCGTTCGTCAAGTTTTTCCCAACTGTCAATTTATTCGTATAGGAAAACACCTTTACGAGTTACTCATTATAATTTGTCTGGCTTGAGAGAGAAACTTTGGGTAATTGAGCCTGCGTTATTATCTAAAAATGATGCAAGTTTCTCAATACTATTGCTTATGAATGGGAAAGAATCAATGAATCATAATTTAACAACTATTTCTTCTTTCCTTCTTTCGCAGAAAATTTTCTGATCAACGGTTTATGTAACTGCTATGTATTTTTCTTTATTGACAGGTAATAATTCCATATAACCTTTTAATGATGTAGCCAATGATTTAACAAAAAAATGTAAGTCATATGCTGAGAGGTTATGAAAAATGACTGGAATTATGCATGAATTTTGATAATTTAAATTACAATTAACGTGAGCAGCGCCTTGATAATTACCTGTAAGGTGACAGTGATCATGTACTTTCGTTTTATCATGTGAAAATGGTTTATTACAAATGTGACAGATTTTTGCATTACGAAAATCGTTTAGTTGTTGGGATGTTAATGGTTTCATTGGTACTACGTTTTCTAGGTAAATTTTGACAGTTTTAGCTATTTTTTTTCTTATTTATTTTTTTATTTTCTGATTTATTTGTTCTCTTTTTTATTTGATTTAGCTGCGCATTCTAGCAGAGAAACGTATGCAGCGAGGACTGATTAGAAATAAAATGCAGTTATAAAATATTTTGGTAATCCAGAAAGTTTGTCTAAAGTACCCAGTTTGAAATCATGTGTAAGAGCGATAGAAAAATACTCTGTACCAAATAGATGTAAGTCTGTACATGCTTCTTGTTAATCCTATTCTTATATCTCTTATCGATTTTCTGTTTGAACTTTGTAAATGTATTAAAGTAGGTACTGTTTTACACTATTCATTAACGAATCTAATCTCTACAAACAATATATGTACGTTACTACCAAATTACAGTTGATTGTTATTTTTTTATCATCGAATTCACAATTTTTTGTTTAAGTAGTTTAAATTTGATAATTGCTCGTGATTGGCAATTGTGATTAGTATTATTATTATTATTATTATTGGCATCAGTTGCCTCTGCGGAGACCCGCTGTCGAGCCCTGACAGCAGACCCCCATTGCGAGAGGTCAAAAGATACTTTGTCTATGCTAAGAATGCGGGGCCCGGGGGAGGGGGGGCTGCGCATTTTTGGTTGAGTGAGGTTCACCAAGCAGTTCCGGATTTGGAGTATCCTGCCTATAGGGCTCACTCGAGCATCCAGTCGATTTAGGAGCACAAGGCATTCCTTTGACTGAGCAAGCTTGTGTCGCGACGCGCGGTACAGGATAAAGATAAACGCTTTCAACCTACCCAACACTAACGATGCAGCACCGTTCAACGAAGAAGAACTCAAACAAGTCGTCCGAACGCTTAAGAATGGAAAAGCTTCAGGACTAGATCTGCTGGAAGTGGAGGTCGTTAAATGGGCAATCGCGTACCTCCCATAAATATTTCTGGCTCTATTTGGCACAGTTTTCTTTCTTAAATTTTATCATTTTGATAATTAAAATTGAAAAAGTTCCCGCCGACTTGGAATTTCCTTGTCGCGAGCCTCTCTTTCGAATAACTCTTCAAGGTTTATTGATTTTTAAGGGCAAAATTTACTCCATTAATAATCAGAGGGGGGGGGCCTATTGGTCCCAAAATTATTATTTTTCACCTTCTAGTTTTTCTCTTTAGTCCCTTCAAAGGTGACGACGCTTGAACGCGGGAAACAGTTGCCGTCGGATCGCGCCGCTCTCAGCTGTAGGCTGCATCCGTGGCTCTTTCTTCCTCTCATATTTTTAAAAATTGAATTCAAATAGGGTCCTATTCAGTTCCATTAGTTATACAGGACCTTCAACAAGTTATTTCTTGCATTTTTGGAAATTCTAAAATCTTTATCAAAGCCTTAACTCGGATTCTTACTGAGCAAAGTCAATGCCCGCCCCTCGGGGAATTCAATTTTAGTTTCTCGCCTTGAAATTATCATACAAAATAATCTTTAATACATCGTTGAAAATTTTAGAGTCTGAATGAATCATTTAGTTAAACTTTCCGCTTCAGAAGGTCACTGAATCTTGTCCTTTCATTTAATTTTCAGAAGAATTAGAGGTTTAAAGGCAATGCCACGCCCACTTTCATTCGGTTAAGCGGCAAACTCCATACGTCCGTGCATCGGGCACCAACTGGCTCCGCCTCCCACAACTTTAACACTTTCTTGTTCATTCATTTATTGACAAATTAACCTAACCAACTCGTTTATCTACTGATAATTAATTACCACGTTATATTCGTGTATTATTCAAGTATCCCCAATCATACATGATTAAATACCTCCTAATTCAAGTACAGGTAATTTGTCTTTTATGCTACTACATAAATCATAAATCATGACTCAAGATTTTATGCTATTTCATCTATCTCAGCCGCGACGTTAATCAATTGACTTCATCAGTATTGTCGCCTTCTCTATTTTTCTATAAAATATTCACTTCCGGCGAGTTAATATTTTTGAGGAGTAGAAATCTTCATCTCCCAGTCCTAAATGCCTAAGTTATCGACATCGGGAAAATGAAAAAATCATCGATCTACTCCACGCTCTCTTAATTATCGATTCATCGACAAATCTCTTTCCTACTTTTTCTTCGGAACGAAAGTTTAATCTGTTGGAGTTTGTAAAAATATTCCGGGGTGTACATACGCATACATACGCGCTTGCGTATGTATGCTTCCATAATCAAAAGAATAAAAAAAATAGTTGAATAAGTGAAATATTTATTATGTTGTAATGATAATGATGACGACAATAAACAAATAATGATTAAAATTGAATTAGAATCAACCAGATTCACAGAAGTTTCACCGATGAAGAGTTAATTTAATTGCACATAAAATTTATTTTTGCTCTTTTCTAAATTTATTGTCAGAAAAAGAAAAAAAAACACACCAAATAACAGAACCCCTAAACGAGTTCCTTTGAATATAAATTTATATTCGTATTCTCGCTTATTCACTAACTAATTCGAAACTTTAGATCTGAGTTTTCTGTGTAAGATAATAGATTAATTCTGGGTTGATTATACCAATAATATAACCGTAAAATAGTCATTATATTATTATAGTAATATTACTAATAATAACAACTACTAACTAACTAATTTCGGATTGTCACTATTGCTAATTAAATAAACGTTGTTGCTTAACATTTCCGACTAAATTGCTAACGATAAAATTTCCTTATCAACAAAATCTTTTGTTATTTATGTCATTTTCTTTTCAGTCAGTGACTTTTAAATACTTTTCTACGAAACCGGAAATCAGAGTTGCTGGACAATTCCATTTCTTTCGTTTTTTTTCTTTTCCTTCTTTTCTCCCTCGCGCTTCCAGATCGCTGCTAGCCATCCTTAAGCTCTAGACACTGCGAACCACAACTAAGCACCGATCATAACCCAAGAAAAAGTTCTTTTCGCTATTTCATATCAATTGTTTAGTTGTAAGTTAATACTAAGTTTACTTATTCTTCACATTTCGCTTGCCCCAAGCTCTGGACGACATACACCTTTCGTATCCTTCCTGCTTTTATGCATGCTATCCATATTCGTTCAAGCATACATCTGTAAATAGCTCTCTTGCACACTACCCGCTTCACTACTGGAATAGTAAGTTTCCTTTACGGTAAGGAAATGAATCCTAGCAATGCGAAACACGAGCACGGGACTGCTAGCCACGATCAAGATTCTGGCGCGGCCGACTATGGCACGCAGGAGCAATGGCCTGAGACCACTCTCAACAATACGCGCTCTATCGAGAAGTCAGACTTTCCTACGAAAGATTTTCCCTCTTCTCTATCAGAGTTCTACGGAGATGGTCGTCCACCTACGTATGAGGAATTTGACAAAGCGCTTACCCGACAACTTTGTATAGTTCCCGCAAGAACCAAGAAAGTTACGTTGCTCATGTTCTCAAACGTATTCATGGGCCCGCGCGCCGATATTCAGAAGATCAAAACTTGACTTCAGTCCAGCAAATCTTGGACACACTGCGAAAAGAGTATCGCCCCAGGGACCAAATCGGTTTCCTTATGAATTAGATACATCGTCTTTGGAGAGGAAGGGAGGGGTCCGTTAAGGACTTACACTATCAAAGTAAGGACATCCTTGCATCTTTTCAGTCAGTCATGGACAACGGCCAAGATAATCGAGCCCTATTTCGCCAACTCTCTAAGGACGCTCTTAAAATCCTATTTCACAACCTGCCTGAAGCCCTCCGGATTTCTATTAACCGATGTGTGGAACTCCATGAGCTGACACTCGACGACCTCTATAAACGAGTGGGTCGAGGGTCTTACGCACGAGGACATTTCGCGGAGGACTACTATCCTTACGCTGCACGCCGCAGCGACTCCTAGGACCGCTCCTAAGATGGTCATTCCGGAGAAGATTCCCGGGAGCATCACCATTCAAGGTATGATGTACATCATATCCGGCGTGACCGCGAACCATACTACCAATGACGGGAAAAGAAGAAATCTTTCGTGTTCTCCCTACTCCCTCCTCATCGCCGGCCCTCCTCGCGATCCCCTACTCCGGGCCCTACAAGCAAATCCTTTGGGCCCAAATTAGAGTCAGAATCAAAACCCGAGCCCAAACCGGACTCGAAACATTCAGAAGGAGACAACCCCCGCAAGGTTTCGTTCGCGGAACCTAAGTCCACTTCTTCGGGCAGTCGCAGAGCGTCTCCTGCAACTGAACCCGCCTACAACAAACTCGAGGCTTGTAAGGAAATGGCTTACCCTATCCATTCTTTCCAAACTGCGCTTCTAATCCCCCTCCTTTAAATCCCAATCAAGCTCTGGAATTGGCCCTCAAATGTCTCGAGGAATCGGAGAAGACTTTAAACTCGAAGAGCGTTCGTTCAAAGGGGGAAGCAGCGGGTGTCCTCGAAACCGATCCCTCCTCCCCCGTCGGTGAATTGAAAACTGCCCTAGCGGTTCAGGCAGAGACGGAGGAGTAACTATCGGAAGCCCGGTAGTAACCATCTTTCAACACGAATATTTCTTCCAGCCCCTTCAGATTCTTTTTGACTCTCGCTCCAACTGCAGTTTCATCCACTGATGAATTTTTTTATGTCAATTTGTTTTCCCTTTTTGTATAAGTGAGGTTTTTTTGTTTTGTTAAATAAGTTGTCTAATCTTAATTCATTTATTACAAGTAGTAATAACACAGATGTAACTTAAAAGAAAAATAATACAAAAGTAATACAAAAAGCGCCTGCAACATAGAAAGAAACAAAAAAGTATATAACATAGCAGACAAGAAATAAAAAAGACCTGACTTGCCAGACAGAAAGAAGTAATACCTTTTTCCTAGTTTCAATAGTTGCTGTTACATCTAACAGCCTTTACAATAACATTCATGAGATCAAAGAAAAAAATAATTTTTCCTGACACTACAGACTCAGACTTGACTTGAACGCTATGCGCATCTCCTTAAGTTTTATTTACATAAAAGAAAATAATTACTCCAAACACTCCTCCTTAATTATTTTACTCCTCAAACATTTAAAGTGCTTACGGAGTAGAGGCTTAGTCAGGATATCTGCGAGTTGATCCTTCCTTCTGACGTAAACTGGTGCTACTGTAGTTTTAATTTGCTGCTGGATAAACTTTCTAGATATCTCAATGTGTTTCTCCCCTTTTGTGATTTTTCCTTCGTGAGTGTTTTTCAGCATGTGAATAGCAGACTGATTGTCAATGTAGTGTGATGTAGACTGGCTCGTACGTAATTGATTTAATTCTTCAGCTAGTCTTCGTATCCAGCAGACTTTATCTTTGGCTAATACTGCTGCTCGATTCTCAGCTTCAGCGGTTGAGTTTGATACAGTGCAATGTTTTTGAGTGAGCCAAACTATAGGGCCCCCACGCAGTGGAAGAACTCCACTAGTAGAATGTCCAGTTTCTGAATCTCCACCATAATCAAAGTCACTGGATACAGACAGACTTTTATCTCCATTGAAGCATATTCCAAACTTCGTTGTCCCTTTGACATATTGAAGGACACGTCTAATTATTTTCCAGTGACTTTTCATTGGTTTGTTGTTGAAACGACTCAGGTAATTAACTGAGAAGCATATATATGGACGTGATATGGTGGTAAGGTAAAGCAGACTGCCAATGGCTTCTCTATACGGCTTTGACTTATCTAAGGGACTATCATTTATGGAGTTTTCAGGATCTGTGACCATTCCTCTTTCAATAGGTGTGTGTGCGGGTTTCAGATCCCCAAACTCGAAACGATGTATAACTCTATCTGCATATTTGGACTGACTTACATATATTTTGTTTTCAGACACTTAAATTGGCATTCCGAGGTATAAAAAGCTGTTGTTTTTTCAGTATCGTAAGTCATCTCGAACTTTTTATCAAGCTTCTTTAAAACTTTCAGCATTTCGGTTTTATGTTGCTAGACTATGAGACCATCATCTACATGTAGTACAATTATTATGTTCCTGTTCTTGTTATAGTAAACACATGGATCGTTATCAGTGGATCTAAAATTTAGAAACTTGAAAAATTCTAAGAACGTTGCATTCCAAATCTTTGGTGCTTGCTTCAAGCTATAAAGATTTTCCCTCAATTCACATACGAGACCTGACTTGTCATCAGAACTTTCTGGTTGACACATGAATATTCTTTCATCTAGTTTACCGTGTAGGAAAGCAGTTTACACATCGAATGTCATTATTTTCATGCTTTCAGATGCAGCTATGCTCAAGATTAACCTAATTGACATCATACGAGCAACAGGTCTAAAAACTTAAAAATAATCTTTACGTTCTCTCTGTTCGAAACCTCTGGCAACGAGTCTTGCCTTATATTTTTCATCATCCTTCTTGCGTAGCACCGAACGATAAGTTATAGGTGTGATGTCTTTAGGTTTCTCAGTCAAAGTCCATGTTTTCATTTTTGACAGTGACTCGAACTCTTCTGACATCGACTTCTTTCAATTTTCGTCTTTAAGTGCGTCAGCGACTGAAATATCATTGACATTATTAGTTAAACCTGTCCGAGCTATCAGACTCGCTTTAATTTTCTCGACTTGTAGACCAATCGTCATCTTCAAGATCTTCAGCGTTAAAGCTTTCATATTCCGAATTTATGTCTGAGTTTTCATTGTCAGATGTTTCAGTATTTACTTCAATCGAAAACATTTCTAGATCAGTAAGACTTTCAGTGTCATTCTTGTCATCAAACACTACATTGCTTGAGCTTACGACATCATTCATTTCTCTGATGAAAACTCTGAAACCAGGTGAATCTATATCATAGCCAACAAATGAACTTTCGGTGGATTTTTTTTCCGTCTTTCTGATTTTATTATATTCTATCAATACGTAACAGTCAAAACCAAAAGATTTTAATTTACTCATGTCTATTTTCCTTCCAAAC
This sequence comes from Chelonus insularis, assembly GCF_013357705.1. Lineage (NCBI taxonomy): Eukaryota > Metazoa > Arthropoda > Insecta > Hymenoptera > Braconidae > Chelonus > Chelonus insularis. Next base: position 89,442 of record NW_023276774.1, read on the forward strand.
CACAGATCAGTTAAGCTTTTACCTTTTACTGTGCTAGTACCAGTGTGATTAATTGTAAATATGACATAATTTATTGCTTCGCCCAACAGATTTTCTCTCAGACCTGCAGCATGTATGACAGTTCTGGCAGCTTCGACTACAGTCCTCATTTCCCTTTTAATACGTCTATTTTGTTGTAGCACGTAGGCTCTGGATTTGCTATGAAAAACGCCAAGACTGTCCAGAATTTTCTGTACATCACTTTGCTTCATTCCAGTGCTATTGTCCGATCGTAATACTTTGACTTTCGTGTCAAATTGATTTTCAACTAACCTCAAAAATACTTCTAGTTTTGCAGCCGTCTAATTCTTATGTTTTAGGAAGTACTCAGTGTTGAAATGTGAGAAGTCGTAACAGTAAAAAATTTTTTGCTCCTCCTAATGAGTGAATATTCATTTCACATAGATCTACATGTACTAGATCAAGTGGCCTTGTTAACGTTTTTTGGTTTGAGGAATGCGATACTCTGTGCTGCTTCCCGTAGGTTTATCCTGGACATACATATTTATTCCAATAATCTTAACGTTAAATTCCATTGTGTCTTAATACATTTCGCACGTGTGCAACGTTTTGATGTGCGAGTTTTTCATGCCATTTTCTCAAGGAAATATTGACGAGACATCTTTCTGACTCTCTGCGAAATTGCGTTTCGTAGAGGTTTCCCTCTCTGAATGCTATTGCACCAACATTACCATTGCTGTTCTTGGAGACTGACATATTTGCATCAGCTGATTGTGTGTATCCTTTGTCCAATGTAGAGCTTACTGAGAAAAGATTAAATGACATTTTTGGAGTGTATACTACTTCCTTTAAGACTATCTTTCGCCAGGTTTGACCATTAAGAGTTTCAAGCTCAACATCACCCATGCCAATACCTTTTAGTTCGGTTGCATCACCAATAATAATCATAGATTGTTGATCGAGAGTAATATAGTCCTTAAACCACTCTTTACGTGAACTCATGTGCTGAGTTGTAGCACAATCTTGATACCAACAGTTTTCAGGAGAATTATTTAGGGAATTTATTGACGACAGACTTACTGTGATAAGGGCACGTCTATTACTACTGTTTTTTATTGCTTTTTTTGCATGACTTATCTTCCTGCTGACTAGCATCTGAGTTCGGACAGTCTTTAGCAAAATGTCCCTCATCCTTACACTTAGGACAACCATATGTATTTTTGCAATTCTTTAAATATTTTGCAGACGGTTTTCCATGACATTGTGATTTGATGTGACCAGTTTTCCTACATTTAAATCATTCTACTGTGATGTTCTTCTGACCAATAATGGAAGTTTTGATGATTATAACATCCAACGTTATGAAACGTGCACTCATCCGTAAATAAAATATTTTTGATGAATGATGATGTTGTGTTTTGTGTTTCTTCATTTATAATCCAATTACAAAACTCTAATCGAGGTGCAAAATCTCCTTCCAACAGCTCCTGAACTCGGTCTTTTCTGAGAGGATGCATTCTCATGCTTTTCAAAATTCGTTGGATATTAGATCGACTTATATCCAACTCTGTTGCAGCTCTGTTTATGTTTGATTCTGGATCAACTAGAAAATGTTCCAATACAGCATCTTCATTTCGATCACGATGCCGTGAATTCGGTCCACCGACTTTAGAACGATCCATGACGACACTTCCTGTTGTGTGGAACCCATTCGACGCTCTTAAAATAGTCTTCGGCTACGGACATTGCGATTTGGGTAACGTTTAGTATACGCTTGTGCTGCTTCTTCCACGTTGAAATTATTCGACACATACATTGTATACATATCGACATGTTCACTGGTACTGTATTTCATTATGATGTTGACTTTCGAAACAACTTGAATGTAAATAAACATGATCTGAAAATGTTCAGTATTTATACTGTTTTACTTTGAAGGGCGGCAAGGAAACGACAGTGAAGGTGAAAATTATTTTCTGCACAACACTACTACCTACTTAAGGGATCTTGGTCTAAACTCATTCGTAACCCTTGAATAGGCTCTAAATAAAAATGAAAATTCTTTATTTATGGGCAAGAACGAAGTCCTACAGTCGTTGTTTTCTTATACTGTCAGTTGTTAATGCATAAATCATAGCAATTTGACAAATAAAATGAAGTCAAGAATTTAAATGTAAAAAAATAACGGTAAAGTAGTCTTGCGTCGGTTGTGCATTATCCTTTCGAAATCACAAATCTTGGAAGTGCGGAAAACACCTGCCCGCATCTATAAAACACGGTAAACCTAAATGGTACTACCTGCCCTGAAAGTCGAAGATAGTTTGACAAATGGTCAAATGAGGAAAATTAGGATATTGAATTATGACGTACAAGCTAATCTGTATGACTCAGAGAAAAGTACCTTACTTCATGTATGAAAACGAAAATTTACATTGAAAATTATGAAAAATTAAGAAGCTTTAAATAAGTTAAATGTCATTGCAAAGCTCTAGTTGGAGAAATGAGCACTTCGTTTTTTAAAGACAATAGTCAGGCAACTCTATGTGAACAAACCAATATAAGTCTTTGTGATGATGCTGACTGTCATGAGTGTGGTGACATTAATTCAGAGTTAACAACAGCAACCGCTGATGGAGCGAGTGATCAAAGTTCGACTAGTGCTCTACCAAATGTATTTATCAATCGATTATTGACAGAAAATAAGCACCCATTGAACTTTCCGGACATTTGTAAAAATACGTACGGAATTCAATGAGATAGAAGAAGTTTTACGACTCCCCTTGCTGGGGGGTACCGGAAATAGACAGAATCAGCTGAACTCGGTACTTATGACCTCTGGATGATTTCAATCAATTACCAGAAGCACTGGACACTGCTTATTATCATTCTGAAACATAAAATTTTCCTGTACATCAATTCATGTACTTTCAAAATACCCCCCAGAATCATTGAAGGATGTCAAGCTATTATAGAAATATACTGCAAAAATCGATTGGGGACAGGGTGGAGCGAATGGAAATTGTCAAGACCACAAGATATACCACAGCAATTTTCCTTATACAAAATATACCTAACTCCTGAATAAATTACAGAATTAAAGACGACAGTCTCCATACTTAATATCAGTGAAAAACGTTCATTTAATCATGGTATAACTAAAGGGATGTTTAGTTGCGGTGTAGAATAATAAAAACATTACATTTAGCATATGTTTAATGAAAAAAAGACTATACTCTAACGAGAATATGGTGTTTATACTTTTTATATCTATTTCAGTATTTACAAAAACACTCCGGATAAAAATATCAGTGCTCTGCAGTGGTCTGGGTGCGACCCGAGAGGTCCACACGACCAACTTCCAAGTGGAAAAAATAAAAAAAAACCATGTTTTGTTGCTATAATGATAATTATTATTATTAAAAATGTCACAGTTATTATTATCATTTATTATTATTTACAATATTATGCATAAAAATGCTGGACGAGTGTGACGCCGCCGCCACGGCCTTGACGCCCTCTGTAGCCTTCCCATCCTCTTCCTCTTCCTGCATCGCTTCTTCCACGACCTCGACCTCTTTCCTGTCCTCTAGCTCTACCTCCTCTCCGTCCTCTCCTTCCTCCTCCACCTCTCCTTCTTTCTCAGACTCCACCCCGAGCAGCGCCTCCTCTTTTCTCATCTCTTCTCTCACTTTCTTTCTTTTCTCTCCCATTTCTTCTTTCTTTTGGAGTGTGGTGAGCCCCTTCATTCTCCCCTCTGCCTATAAAGGTGAAAAAATAGCAATAATAATAATAGTAAAAAAATGAACAAGAAAAAAATATATATATATACATAAATATATAAACAAACAAATATATATAAAAAGAATATCAGTGCTCTGCAGTGGTCTGAGTGCGACCCGAAAGGTCCACACGATAAACTTCCCAGTGGAAAAAATAAAAAAACAATTGGAATAGAACCCGTTTCCATTTTTTATAACAAATGGAATTGTTATAAACGAAATGAGTCTGTTTATATTCATTTGATATGGTTAGTTACTTTATTTCAGTAAAAGAAAAAATTATGCGTTAAAGGACACATATACATAAAATGGATTCCTATTTTTATTGTTTATAAGAATTGAAAACTTATTATTTAAATATTACTATTTTCAATAATCACTTGTTAGTAACAATGTTCAATTGTTATAAACACAATTCTCTATTATTGACTATTATAGCGTCTTTAATGCTGTTTTCGCAATCTTGACACGAGTTTAAAATTCTTTCATTGCTGATTTTGTTTTGTAAAATTTTTTTTTTCGATGAAATATTATCACCATATTTTCATAAAAGTATTCTAATTATTTAATATTCATATTTTTTTTATGATTTCATAATTTTGTCGAAAAAATGGTACAATTTATAAATTGAGAAATTCAGGTTATTTTCCATTTTTGCTAGTTTTTTGGTTCTGCAAAAGAAATGGCTGGACCGATTTTCCTGAAAACTTTTTCAGTTCTAAGTTACGTAATTACGCGTCGAATGCAATTGGTCCCACATTAATATCATTTTTTGTTCTCGAGATAATCGAGGCGAAAAATAATTCCGAACGTACGTACGCACATATGCACATACGCACATACGCGCATACGTACATACGTACATACACACATACACAGACGTCCACTGGAAAACGGTCGTATTGGATTCGCGGGACCTTAAAACGTGGAGATATGTTAAAATTAGCGATTCGCAAAATCGGACCCATTACTACAACTTCCCACTGGGAAGTTAATAATTTCCTGATCATTTGTCTAAAACGATATCAACTATTACCGAAATTGCCACCAGATAGTATTACTACATCATTGAATACACAAATTGATGTCATTTTTTCTAATATTCATAACTTACAATGTGGAGTATATGAATCATATTTCACCTATCATAAACCAATATATGCTATTTATAATGATAATATTATTGTGCATGCCACTGACAATTCTAACAGCACTAATGTAAGTAGCACAACTACAAATGACAATTGTAGTGAAATGACAATCAGTAACGATATGAGCATGGACTGTGATAATAAAAATATCAATGAATTTCCAATGGATATTGATAATGATGATATAGATGATAAGCAAACTAAAAGCATAATTAGTAATGATTTTATTGTATCAAACGATATTGAGAATGTCTATGACAATATAGATGATAATAACGTACCATATGATTTTGATATTCCAATCGCAGAATGTCAAGAAGTGTCTTATTGTAGATTTTATTTATCTGATAAACATACAATTTATTTCATGAAATAATGAATAGAAAACTAACTGCCCACGGAGTATATAATTTCGCACAAGATGTAGGATACATAGGTGCATTTTTACATAATTTACAAGCAATACCTAGATCTGAAAATAATATTCAGATTATTTATAGCGGTATTATTGGTGTCAACATTGTAGGTCACTGGATTTGTACAAAATATGACGGTAATGGCAACGTACACATCTACGACAGTTTAAATAAGAATTACTTGGAAAAAGATCAAATAGATTACTTAGATACCTTGTACAGATTTAATAAAAGGTTTATATTCCATAAAGTACAGGAACAAAATAATGGTATAGATTGTGGAGCATTTTCAATCTATTTTGCAACATTATTGTGTTATAAAAAAGAACCAGAGAACCAAATGCCATATAATGTACCAATTATGCGTAATCATATAGTTCAAATGCTGCTGAACAAAAAGTTACCACCGTTTCCAAATCATGGATATGAAAAATAATTTAATGATAATATTTACTTGTAAAAAGTGATAAACACCGTGGACCATTTGGACTGAAGCAAATAAATCTAGGAAAGCTGTACATTCGAGTATTTAATGATGATCCACTTGCAGTATGCTTGTAATCGCTGAACATTCACTACTTTACACTAGTTACTGTTCACTACTAGTTTTTGTTTATTATCCTAGACAACCATGACACAATAATAGTATAGTGTCACAAGAAAGTAGCAGGATGGGCACACAACTCCACGGCTGCTCTTACGGCCTTAACTTAATAATAAATAAATTCAAAAGCCTACTCTAGAATGAATCGACAGTTACTAGTTACTAGTCACTAGTTACTACCGTACACTATCTAAACTGGAGTACTGGAATTACTGAAGAAACGTAAATTTTCCAGTAATTTGTCCGAAATACATGATACTTTTTTTTTTTTTTGCATTTTTGTTATAGGTTTATCTTATCATCGAGGAAGCACCAGCACTGCCACAAGAGAAGATTGAAGAACGGTTGTGAATATACGTTGTCAACAGGTTACTTTAAAAAACCACATCTCTTTTTCTTTTATTCGGATTGGGAAATATCTATTTATATACTGCTATTGTTGTTTTATTTTAATAAATCTTATTTCAAAATGGAAGTAAATGTCGAAAAACGGTACTTAACTAATCAAGAACTCCTTCACGCATATCGATGAGTCAACGTCAATTCCATCTCGGACAGCAATGATATACAGTAACAATGTGAAGACATGAAGTGAATACGAATTATAAAGAATACGATAAATTATTACAATTTTCCTAATGATACTCTATAGTGACTAAACAATATTGACAATAGACCGAGATTCTGACATCGCCACACTCTTTATTCTCTTCGTTAATTATTCAACAAACATCAGTACTAGTCTTTCTGTCTTGTTTCGAGGTTACTACAAAGATAACTTTTAGTAATTCATTATGACTGGACGTGGAAAGGGAGGAAAAGGACAACATCTAACATATCCTGAAACCTGCAATCCATCCTTTCGCCATTCGAGGTGGTGTTAAACATATTTCTGGATGAACCTTTGAAGAGACCCGTGAAGTTTTAGAAGTATTCCTCGAAAAAGTGATTTATGACGCAATAACTTACACCGAGCATACCAAATGAAAAACTGTCACAAAGATGTAGTTTACGCATTGAAAGATAGGGAATGTACGCTATACGGATTCGGTGGTTAAACATCAATTCGCTCAAATAATCGGAAAAAAATGGAAGAAATTAATGAAGATCTTACAACACCAACATCTTATACATAACAGCTGTATTGAAGTAGAAGTCTGGAATATTTCGAAAAATCAGCATAACATAAGACAAATCAGAATATAAAACACCAATATTCAATGTTCATAATTAATTAATGCCTCTAAAACTAACAGAAGAAAGTGTTGCTTTATTTAAAATTATTTTGACTGTTAACATCTGGTATTTAGTACCGGGCTCTACGTCGATATTACAATATTGCTTATGAACATTGAATCAAAAACTATATGCTTGTATTCATTGTTTAGAAATAAACTAACCATTAATTGCAAGAACATTGCTAAATTTTGTGTAGCAAAGTATACCCTCATATACAATAGCTATTAACTATAATTAAATTTATTATAAACCATTAACCAAAGAGTTATCAAAAAAATTTGAGTTTTTGGCAAATAGATCGTTAACTAAGCAAACATTGTGTTATAAGGAATAAGGATTCAGTTGAAAAGAACCGGTAGACTTTTTTGATTAACCAAACGGTATGTTATGATTTTGTATTAAGCAGCATCAATTTTCATGGTTAAGTATTGTTTATATACCGTAAATCCAAGTGCGCTATTCGTGGGGACACTTTTAACATGCTAAGCTTCTTTAATGTTAAATGCCGTAAACTATCAATAGATTTTTTACACACGACGAACAGCTTCCAGCGACTATATCCGCGCCAATATGCATAATAACATTACATAGTAATAGATTGATCGGAAAAAGTATTAAATGGTATTTTCGTAGTTTAAACAAATCTATTACGAATAGGTATTGATCTGTGATGATATTAAAAAAATACAAATAAATTCATAGGCATGAATAATACACAGAGAACAAAAATAATTTTTAATTTATCATGAAATTAATTTTCTGTGCCTTTACAACAATTTAATTGTTATAGAAAAAAAACCGTTGTTAATCATAATACATAGTCAGGACCTTCGCTTTCATAGTGAAAGAAAATTCCCGTTAGATAAACATGAATACCTTGCATCAAACCCGTTTCCAATTGTTTAAGACAGATTCAATTGTTAATAACAAAAAGAGTGAGTTTCTATTCATGTTATACGGTTTGTAGCTGTTTTTTAGTGAAAGAAAAAATTACGCGTCGGAAAAATTCAAATACACCGCATGGATCTCTTTTTTCATTGTTTATAACAGATTTAATTGTTATAAACGAAAAGAATGAGTTTCCATTCATGTCGTACGGTTAGTAACTTTTTTTTAGCGAAAGAAAAAATTTCGCGTTGAAAGAATTCAAATATATTGCATCGATCTCTATTTTTATTGTTTATAACAATTAAAAAAATTTTTATTCAAATATTATTATGATCGATAATCATTCGTTATTAACAATGTTCAATCGTTATGAACACAATTTCTTATTATTAACAATAATCATTGACTATTTTATTATCATCAACGCTATTTTCTCCATCCCAACACAAGTTTAAAATTTCTTTATTGCTGATTTCGTTTTTTAAAAATTTTTTTTCTATGAAATACTGTCATCATATTTCTGTACAATTATTCTAAACATTTGATATTCATATTTTTCAAAAGATCGCAAAGTCGGACCCATTACTATAACATCCCACTGGGAAGTTAAAAAAAGTAAATAAATCAAATAAATATACAAATAAAAAAAACATACATGAATAAATTTAAAAGAAATGCACAAATAAATAAATAAATAAATAAATCTATGAATATATCCATAACAATAAATTGAATTAATAAGTTAATAAATAAAAAATGAATATACAAAAAAAACGATACATAAATAATTGGATAAAAAACATAAAAAAAGAATAAATATATACATAAATAAATAGAAGACCTAGTATATAAATCGATAGTTTTTTTTTCTCTTTTAACTGCCCCGCATCCTCTGCACTCAGCCACGAGGCCATTGTACTGGGTCCAAACTTATGGTAAGGGCGGTCTTAGGTGTTTGTGGGTTGGTACAGCCCGGCCTCGTAGCAAAACTGCAGAAGCCTGTCCGTCCCGACCGTCTCGAGAATGGGTGCGTCGGTTTCAAGTTTCCCTAACAGGCGCTGCCTGGGTTCCCTTAGCCCCGAGCATTCCCTTATCATGTGGAGAGGCGTCTCCTCTTCCTCACCACACCACCGGCACGCGGATTCCTTTCCACGTCCCAGCATCTTCATATGACGTCGAGTTAGCCAGTGCCCTGTGACGGTGCCCACGGCCACTCTTAGCCGTCTTATATCCAGTTCGATTAGGTCCCTACTCACTTGAGTTGTGGGTTTTCTGACGAACGCTCTGGAGTGCCTCATCCCCGAGGTTTCCGCCCAGTAGCTGGTGAATCTTTTGTGCATCCACTTGTCCCCCAGCGCCTTCACTAGTTCCCCGGGAGCGTTAATCTTCATTTGGCCCCTGTCACCTCCGCCGCTGGCGCCAATACAGGCCATCCTGTCACTTCGGTGTCGCCGCGTATACCGCAGTGACTTGGTACCTTTAGCAGCTTCAGTTTGTTGCGGCATCCCGCTTGTTTAAGTACCCTTCTGCAGTGGTCCACGAGTTTTGAACAGGTAGCCACTTGCGAAAGAGCCGCTAAGGCAGCCTAGCTGTCACTGCAGATATAGATATGCTGCCCAGTGCAATCTCTTCTGGTGATATGCATAGCGCATAACAGGATTGCGTACACTTTTGCCTGGAACTCGGAAGCGTCCTGGCCCAGGGTGTAAGATTCTTCCACCCGTGGTCCCCCGCACCAGATTCCGGCTCCGGCCTCTCCCCCCTTGAACTTCGTTCCCCCCCATCCCCGTACCAGACAGGCCCCTTAGGAGTGAGCGATTCCTCGCCTTCCTCCAGCCAGGTCCGTCTGTCCATGAAGATGACTTCGTATCCGGGTGAGAATTCTAGCTTCCTGGGGCAGCGATCGACCTTTTTGCCACTGGGTCCCGTGGGGTCCTCCGGGCCCAGGATCGCCACATGCCCTGCTCGAAAGCACATCCACTGTCTATGGCTCCTCAAGCGGATGGCCGCCCTCTTCGCTAGCACCTCCACCATCAGTTCCGGCGGAGGGATGCTCAGTAGGCAGCCCATAGCTAGGGTTGGGGTCGTCCTCAGGGCTCCTGTTATACCCAGCAGTGCCGCTCTATAGACTTTGTTTAGTTGCCTCCTGCAGGCGTTCCTCCTGACGGAGGTCCACCATACTATAAAGGCGTAGGTTAGTTGGGGAATGACAACAGCTGTGTACAGTTATTTTATTTTTTTCGGCTTCAGACCTCATGTGACGCTGAACATTCTTCTGCAGGTCCAGAAGGTAGCCGTGGCCTTCTTGACCTGCTTGGCCACATGTGCCCTTCAGTAGAGCTTCCTATCTAAGGTTACTCCAAGGTAGCACACTGTTTTCGAACATTTCAGCTGTTTGCCAAAGATGGAGGGAGGCCTGAAATCAGTCCTCCTTCCTCTTGTAAACAAAACCAATTCAGTTTTGCTTGGGTTAACCCTGAGCCCCCAAACCTGGCACCATCTCTCAACGACGTTGAGGGCCGTCTGCATCCTGAGGGACAGACTTCCCAAATCGTCGTCTGTGACCGTGATAGCTACGTCGTCAGCGTAGCCTTGAACGCTGAAGCCCGCCTTTTTCAGGTTTGTAAGAAGTTCGTCCACCACCAGGGTCCACAGCAGGGGAGATAGGACACCTCCCTGCGGGCAGCCCCTGGCCACTGAACCTCTGAACCTCCTAAATAGGCGATGACCGTTCTATTGGCGAGTAAGTTCATGATCCAACGTGCAAGCGTGACGTCTGCTCCGAAGTTCTGAACTGCCTCACTCATAGTTTTGAAGGGTGTGTTGTCAAACGCCCCTTCTATGTCTAAAAAGACCCCAATTGCCGACCTGCCTGTCTCCAGGGCTCTCTCCAGGCCTCCTACGAGGTCATAGAGGACAGTCTCTACAGACTTGCCACTTTGGTAGGCGTGTTGTGCTGAGCACAAGGGCCTGGTGCACAATGCGCTCTCTTTAAAGTAAAAGTCCACAAGCCGCTCCAGCGTTTTTAGGACGAAGAAGGTTAGACTTATGGGCCTGTAGGCCTTTGCTTAGTCGTAGTGGTCCTTCCCCATTTTGGGTATCAATACCACCATGACCGTCCGCAAAGCCTTAGGTATGTAACCCATGGCAAGGCAAGATCGGTAAATATGTACCAGTCTGCGCCATAGTCGCTCCCCGCCCATTTGCAGCAGAACCGGATAGACTCCGTCCGTGCCTGGACTCTTGTAGCGATCGAAGGTACCGACTGCCCATTTTACCCGATCGTAGGTCACCACTCGCCTGGCGGTTTCCTAGTCGGCCCTTACGAGCCCACCTGGTCTATCAGCCTCGCTTGTGGTTTCTCGCACCGGGGTCGATCCCGAAAAATGCGTTTTAATGAGGAGCTCCAGTATGCCTTGATGGTCGTCGATCATCTCTTCCTCCGGAGATTCTCGGCCTTGGAGCGCCACGTTCCTGCCGGGGGTAATAATCAGCTTGCGGATTCTGGCTACCTCAGGTAGGGCCTCCAGTCTCTCGCAAAAGTTTCTCCAGGCTTGCCTCCTTACTTACTTGATCATAGACCTGAATCTTCTCCGTGAGGTTTTGTATTCAGTCCATATCTGATCTGTCTTGAGCTTTTTTGCCCTGTTGAAGAGTCTCCTGGTTTCCCTGCGAGCCTTTTCAAGCTCCCTGTTCTACCATGAGACTCTCCTGCACTCCTGCATCACCCTGGCTGGGCATAAGCAACTATAGGCCCCTGAAATAGCGTCATGTAGGTCCAGCACTGCCTTATCGAGGCCGGCCGGAGACCCTACACGCCCTTCCGTTCCGGGTTCCCCCATAAGTCTTTCTAGTTCCTGCTTAAACAGGCCCCAGTCAGCGCTTCTTGGGTCCCTACGGAGTTGCGGTTCCACATTGCCCACTTCTCCTGTCAGAGTGAGATTAATGCGCCGGTGGTCCGACAGAGTTTCCTCTTCGTCCACCTCCCACTTCCTGACGAAATCATAGATTTTCGCCGTAGCGACAGTTATGTCGATGACCTCCTGCCTGACCGAGGTAACAAACGTAGGTTTGTGCCCTCTGTTCAGGACTTCCAGGCCGTGCCGAGTGAGGTATTCCAGCAAGCTAGCCCCTCTCTCGTTAGTGTCACTGCTGCCCCAAAAGGTGTGATGAGCGTTAGCATCACATCCTAATATGAGCTCGCAGTTCGTCCTTCGGCAGTATTTCACGAGTCGTTTGACCTCCTCAGTGGGTGGTGATTCAACAGAGTCATAGGGGAGGTATGCCGAGCCGATAACGACTTTAATCGGCTCCCTTCTCAGCTCTATTTTCACCTGTACTGCTGCCAGATCCCTTGTGCAGTATTGGCTGACCCTCACAGAGTTTAGTTCTCGTCTCACGAAAACGCATGCCCTAGGGTCCCTATCACCTTTACTGCTTATAAAGGATCCGCCTTTGGCGTCTCCCTTCAAGACCTCTCCCACCCTACAATAAGGTTCTTGGATCAGGGAAACATCTATGTGCTTCACCGCTAGGTCTCGACAATGTAGTGCCGCGGCCGTGTAGCAGTGATGCAAGTTAATCTGCGAAATCTTTAACAGCCCCGATATCACAGGGATTTCGGCGAAGTTTGATTTCGCGTGTTGGGAATAGGATTGAGATGCGGGAGTGTAGGAGAAAGATTAATCCTGCGTAGAAGGGCCAGCCTTACAAGGCAGCTCTGATGCACCTCGCCGTCCTTGCTGGTTCGTCCCGCCTCGGCTTTTCCAAGTCCTATCTCTTCGTCAGAAGAAATTACTATAACTTCCCACTGGGAAGTTAAAAATGAATTCTCTAGTCATGTATTATTTATTTAAAAAAAAAAATTATCACTTACTTTGAGAATCCATTTTTTTTAGACTAATCTGAAATATAAATTGTAAATTATTGTTAAAAAAAAAAAAATAAATCATCGTTTATGATTGAATTTCATGTTATTAAGTAAAAATTAACAATTAATTGTAAGTATTTAATGTCTTTATCATTTGTGTACAAAAGTGTCACACGTGTGACAATAACCTATGTCATGTACACATTTCTGTATGATGAATAAAGACAGTAAACACTTACAATTAATTGTTCATTTATTACTTAATAACATAAAATCAAATAAAAGTTAATAAATGATGATAATTACACATGTTTTATCATTAATTATTAACCGACAATAAAATTTACATATACACTACTTACCAAATTGAGACTGCACGTGCTTCAATAAAAACATTCATGAACACGTGGTCTCAAATTCCTACAAAAGTTACTTATAATGCAACTAGATGCCATCTAGGTCAAAGTGCACTTGAGTAATGATTGATTAACCTACGATATCATGGTAAATATATTGTAAGGAAATAATCATTTCAATCTATATGCGTTTGAGTATTGCCGAAAGAATTAGTTAGTGGCGCTGCCATGCGGCCAGTGCATGAACACTAATCAATAATTATCGATCGATTGAATCGATATACAAGTACGGTCTGTTAATAAAAGCGAAATGTGACAGATATTGATTTAACCATCAATATAAATGCAAAAATCTGTAAAATTGTAAAATGATCAATTTACCGAGCTAGTAAAATTGGTTTCAATTATCACAGTGATTAACCATTGCAATATTGAATTTCGCTGAACTCTATTTTCCTATCAATGAATAAAATAAAGAAAACGTTAAAACCATTATAGATAAGAATAACACACAGCCATGTCCTTTGTTTACTAGTCTTATACCCTATGGAATTTGATCTAAACAACGTGATTATAGCAATAGATCAACGTGTATAAGGTATTAGTTTCACATAAAATATTCCGGTTATAAGCAAATTTATTATTATTTCTTTATTATAACGTGAATTATTTTTTGAAATAGTGTGATAGCATTGTGTTGTTTTTTATTTGTTGAAAAATTCTTAAAAAGGTAAGTAAATATTGATATTTTTGTGACTAATTATGTACATTGTATTGTAGTACTAACTCATCGTAAATCTCGGTATTATCCATATCTTTATCAATTCATCGTAGTTTATTAGAATCATTTTTTGTAGCGTAAAATCATTGTGTTGTCGTGTAGTATAAAAGAGAAGTTGGTCTCTTTTTTCAGCGAAAAAATTATTGAATCTAATTTCCGTCTGCATAGAGCGATTGGATTTTAGTGAATAAATAAAAATAATTAAATCTAATTTCCGTCTGCATAGAGCAATCGGATTTTTGTAAATAAATAAAAATTATTGAATCGAATTTTCGTCTGCATAGAGCGATTGGACATTGATAAATAGCAAAAAGATACTGTCTATCGACATGAGAACAAAAAAGAAATGGAAAGAAAAAAAAAAAATTATCGTGAAAGAAAAGGAAAAGTTCAAAGTCGTAGTTCACCATGTTTACTAATATCGACAAATTGAGAATATTAAAACTCAACAAAGAATTGCATCATTGCGAAGTGACAAAGATTTTAGAGCCTCCGAATATCAAAAAACTTAAGTACGAGTCACCCAATTACGGCTAGATGATGATTATAGAACACTTGAAAATATTCGAACTCAAAAACGCATGTCGTCCTTACGTAGTGACGAAGATTATAAAGAATCTGAAGAAGTAAAAAATAAACAACGAGTGTCTCAATTACGTCTAGATGATAATTATAGAACACTTGAAAATATTAAAACACAAAAATGTATGTCGTCCTTGCGAAGTGACGAAGATTATAAAGAATCTGAAAATTTAAGAAATTGTCGACGAATAAAGTAATTGCGGCTAAAGAAAACTTTCAGAGAAAACAAAAGTATTGATACGAAACTACGAATTCGAAATTTACGGAAAAATAGTACTTTTCGTTCTAATGAAAATTCCCGAAATCTTCGTCGGATACAAATGTTGAGACGAAGTGTACAATTTAAAATTACTCAACAAAATCGAATTAATTTAAAAGTTCGGATGTTACGTCGTAAATTGCAACTTATTAAAGATGACATTCTAAAGATGAAAACAAAAGTAAAAGCGATCCAAGGATCCACAGTTTCTCAACGCTCGAGAAGAGCAAGAATGATATCAGGTATGAAACATTCGAAGCGATATTATCACGATGTTCTTAAAGTAATTAAAAGCTGTATTCAACAAGAGAAAATGTTACAACAAAAAATTACATATAAAACACGTAAAAATAATACAAATCGTGGAAGAATGCAATTACTTCGGCATTGCCGTTTATACAAACAAAAAGAAAACATAAAAAATAAGAAGAAAATAAGAAAATATCGATTGAGTGATGCTAAGTATCGAAATCGCGAAAAGTATATCGATGCTAAAAGTAAAAAATATCAGTGCTCTGCAGTGGTCTGGGTGCGACCCGAAAGGTCCACACGATAAACTTCCCAGTGGAAAAAATAAAAAAACAATTGGAATAGAACCCGTTTCCATTTTTTATAACAAATGGAATTGTTATAAACGAAATGAGTCTGTTTATATTCATTTGATATGGTTAGTTACTTTATTTCAGTAAAAGAAAAAATTATGCGTTAAAGGACACATATACATAAAATGGATTCCTATTTTTATTGTTTATAAGAATTGAAAACTTATTATTTAAATATTACTATTTTCAATAATCACTTGTTAGTAACAATGTTCAATTGTTATAAACACAATTCTCTATTATTGACTATTATAGCGTCTTTAATGCGAAAAGAGTATGTTTTCATTTATGTCATACGGTTGGTAACATTTTTTTAGTAAACGAAAAAATTATGCGTTAAAAGTACTAATATATATAGAAAGGGTCCCTATTTTTATTGTTTATAACAATTTAAAACTTATTATTTAAATATTACTATGATCAATAACCACTTGTTAGTAACAATGTTCAATTGTTATGAACACAATTCCATATTATTGACAATTATTATGAACTATTATAGCGACTTTAATGCTGTTTTCTCAATCCTGACACGAGTTTAAAATTCTTTCATTGCTGATATTGTTTTTTAAATTTTTTTTTTTTTCGATGAAATATTGTCATCATATAACCATACAAGTATTCCAATCATTTAATATTCATATTTCTGCAATGATCTTAAAATTTTATCAAAAAAATGGTATAATTTATAAATTGCAGAATTCAAGTAATTTCCTTTTTTTTCAGTTTTTTAATTCTACATAAAAAATGGCTGGACCGATTTTGCTGAAAATCTAATCAGTTCTAAGTTACGTAATTACGCGTCGAATGCAGTAGGTCCCACGTCGATATCTTTTTTTGTTCTCGAGATAATCGAGGCGAAAAGTAATTCCGAACGTACGTACGCACATATGCACATACGCACATACGTACATACACACACACAGACATCCGCTGGAAAACGGCCGTATTGGATTCGCGGACCTTAAAACGTGGAGATATGTTAAAATTAGCGATTCGCAAAATCGGACCCATTACTATAACTTCCCACTGGAAAGTTAATAAATACCTCAACATTGGGGTATTGTCAATGGCATAATATCTTGTGTAATCAATGATATTCCATATAGAAGGTTATTTTGTAATGTGGTAAAACAAGAATCTTATGCTTATATATCTGATAGGTAAGTGTCAATATTGCATTCAAATTTCATACACTTCATTGAAAAATTTGTTTTGTAGTTTATAAAAATGGGGTGTATTATTTTGAAGTGTGCGCGCGTGTCAAATATTGAGATAACTACTTTAGCCATTGCTGGAACTTATCATTCTGAGTAGATAATTTACCGATGAAGCCCCTTTTATATATCGTTCTATACTGTGGCGGCCATTTGCATTACCGAAGTAGTAGAATAACGAGGAAGTTTCCTTTTATTCATGTATGCAGATTCATTTTAGTCATCTTTTTATATAAGAGTGATTCTGGTATTACAAATACCTTTTAAAATTTCACAAGTGATATTTTTTATAAAAGTTCATATTATTTCTAAGACACAAGTTAAAGTTTTTCTTGGTCATACTTTTTCTAGCTAACCTCACAATTATAGTATAGTATTATAGTATTATATTGTAGTGGCAATTTAGATATTTTCAGACTAAATAATTACCTATTATTCTATTATTCTTTACTTTTAATTTAATCTTTACTTAATAAAGATGCCTTATTTTATGATTAATAAAAATGAGCACTCTAAAATTATTCAAAGTAGGTCAAGACGGAATGCTGACACTTTAGCAATTTGTGAACATGGTAATTTTATATCAAACTATGTATTTTTATTTGTGAACACTAAAAACGTATAACTACTTTTTCTATTTCTTTGACAGAAAACTTTGAATTGTTGCATAAACTGCAATTTTATATACTGTACAACTTACCACAAGTTGTAGTTGAAAAGAATTTTATAGGTAAGATATCTAAATTAATCTACAGCTGTTCATTTTATTTGAGATATGATTCTTTGATTTTTTTCTGATAGAAGATGACATAAAATCAAGTGATACGTAATAGTCAATAAGAAATATAACCATTAGTTAGCAAACAGATCAGCAAATTCTCTCTCAATCTTTTCGTTTTTTTTTAAATGAAATTATATACTTATCAATATTAATACATAACATTACTTTTTTTGTTACATTTTATCTATGAATTTATAAAGATGAATTATCGAATTGTTTTAGTAACTTAGCAGTTATATATTCAATTTTTAATGATGATTCAGTATCTGCATAAAGTCTGATTTATGTACTATTCTAGCTATGTTATACATTCTAGGCAATCTATCAGTTCGAATAATTTTGTAGAAAATACAATTCTAACCAATTGATCTGTATCACATAAAACTATCATAAATTTTTTTATTTCAATTTGATTGATCCTCAATCTTAACATAATTAATTCCACATATACCTCTTCCATTTGTTCATTATTTTAACAGGTGAAATGAAAAATAATCATGAAATGAACATAGATGATATCATGCCAACGATTACCAACGATCCTATATGCAATGTATATGAAAAACAATTTAGTAATACACATAAAGTTAAGGTACCAAATTGATCCAAAAATAAAAATGTCACAGAACCAACATGGGATGATGTTCAGACTGACGATTTTTAAACGGTTCCCAATACTGACATCAATGTAGATGCAGAATATCATACTTCTTGTAATGCAGGTGAATAATAACGACTCCTGTGTTTAATAAATTCTTAGATTTTTTATAATTACTTAATTGATATTTTTACGAACAACACAAAGAAAACATAACATTGTCAGGTAAAGTGAATCCATAATCATTGATATTTTTCGTATCAAATTTTTGTTAGTAAAAATTAGTATGTTGATTTGATACAGAGTTTTAAATTGATGTTTACTCTTGTACTCAACTCTACGTAAAACATAGAAATGTTGCTTCTGATTGATTCTTTTATTATTGCACAAATTATACTCTTTTTAATGTAGAATTGTACATAAAACTAATACTTTGAATCTGAAAATCATGTTATTACTACTAATTAATATAAAAACTAGAAATTACAATTGACTGATAAATTTGAGGATAAAATTTACTTGATAGTGATAAATTTCTTCAATTATTCAATTAAACTTAAAATTTTGAGAAGTTACAACTTGCTTATCCAAATATTGTCAACTCAGATTGTATAAACAATATTAGGACTCGTGATGGAAATAGTCTCCATATTCTTCACGTCAACAATATTGGTAAATCAGATTCATTGACCTATTGTTTTGACGAACGTATAAATTTACCTGGCAATGATAACTCTTCAAAGAGTACCGCAAATAAATCTAATACACCAAGTTCCATAGAAGTTTCCACAATAGATCCTACTACTTCTACGAATGATCCGTCAATGTCAAAAGAAGAAAATCAGGAAAATAATGATGCAAATGCGGAAAAAAATTAATACTATTGTGCATGGTGTGATGTTTATATTTAGAAATATGGTCGTCATATTACACACAAACATAAAGAGAAGCAGGAAGTTAAAGATATATTAGAATGAGAATCTTACGGAAAACGTCAACAACTTATATCAAATCTAAGGAGCAATCACATATTCATTCATAACTATAAGCTAGAGGATCGTAAAAAATTCATAGTTCGTCATCGCCCCAACAAAAATGCATCAAAACCACATTCTAAAGATTATATAGCATGTAATATATGCAAAATGGTTCTGTCAAAGGCTATGTTCTGACTTCGAGTCGGCCGGACGAGAAAACTAAAAACTAATGGACTGTAATGATAAGAAAAAAACAACGAAAAAGGTTGGATGCTAGAAGGTTCCTGAAAAATAGTTCACAAACACCAAATTGCATCAGTTTTATAGATTTTATTAACCAATAACACTTAACTTAGACTATGGAAAACAATGATCACTAAAATGATGTGAGTTGACTGTAATTTAATTGTTTATACACTTATGAATTGTCTGATGGTTGATTTTTCACCAAAAAATTCTCAATCAGTGAATAGCAACATGCACACTATACACCTGAGTTGTTCGAATGTGTGATGTATATGTGAATGTCCGTGAGGCACTATGGCGTCGACGCCAGTTCAGCTTCGCGGCCATAGACACTACAACTGACTCTACTGGACCACTAGCACTGATGATATTAATTATGATGGATCAATGATGTTCACGAGAGTTGTCTGAGTCTATTTGACCGTATTTTTTACTACAAAGGGTGGGCTGACTGTAAAAAACTGCGAATTGACTGCGTAAAATTATACAGAGATGACCGCGTGATTTGCCTGGAGCTAACTGACATCACAAGTGCTCGACCGCGTGCTTGTTGGCGTCACTAGGGCCGTAGAGTCGCCTTCTAGGCCATAAGGGAAATACTTCCCGATGATTGGTCCAGTGAGTTGACTGACGCGCCGGTGGACAAGTCAGGCATTAATAATTTTTTAATATTTCCCGACTAACTGACTTGGGCCCCTCCAAGTCAGAACATTGTCCCACCATCAGCAACGCCTTTGCTGATCTTCTGCTGGTGGAGTGTATGGTAAGATGACTAGTTCGGTGAGTGGTCTGACGAGTTCTGCTACTGCCGTCTTGAGTTTGACTGTTCTGATGAGTCCATCTGCTCCTGGGAACACCTCAATCACTCTGGCGAGAGGCCACTTTGTTGGTGGGAACCTCTCGTCAGTGAGTAGTACAAGTAAGCCGACTGTGATGTTGTGAAGGGAGTGTTTCCACTTGGAAATGGTGAGTTGCTGCTGAAGGTATTGTTTTGACCACGTTGACCAAAACGATTAGAGTCGCCGCTGAATAAATTGCCACCTGGACAAGCGTGGCATTAGCACATCTCCCAGTAAAGGCTATGGTAACGTTACGAGCGGTTCACCAACCAAGAAGTGTGCTGGAGTCAACGCTGAGATGTCTGTAGAGTCGGCTGAGAGAGGTTCGAGTGGTTTGGAATTGAGGACTTCTTCTATCTGGACAAGCGGTGGGGAAGGCTCTTCATATGTAAAGAGTGAGTCGCCTACGGTTCTGTTAAGATTAAACTTTACAGATTGGACTGCAGCTTCCCATTTTCCTCCCATATGTGGTGCAGCTGGTGGATTAAACCTCCACTCAATTCCATCCTTTGTAAATACAGCTGCGAGTTGACTGGCCTGTTGAGTCCCCTGCTTGAAGAGTTGTCTGATGAGAGTGTCTGCGCCTTGAAATGTGGTGCCGCAATCACTGTGGAGAGTTCTGCAGACACCTCGACGTCCAGTGAACCGTCTGAACGCTGCAATGAATGAGTCTGCTGAATAATCTGTTGCAATCCTTAAATGAAGTGCAGATGTAACAAAGCACACAAAAATGCACATCCAACCCTCAGATGTTTTGGCGCCTCTGCCCTTCCAAGTCTTTAGCGTGATGAGACCAGCGTAATCCCCATCACAGACGGCAAAGGGTCGGCCTCGACTGATTCGTGATAACGGCAATTGACCCATTAACTGCTTCGCTCGTTCGCCACATAAACGAGCACATTTTATACAATGACAAATATGGGATCTTACTGGGAGTCGTCCGCCTATGATCCAATATGATGATCGTATGAGGTTCAGAGTTGCCTGCGTCCCACCGTGCAATATTCTTTCATGAGCATCTGCAATGATTAGTCTGGAAAGATGAGTTTTCTGTGGTAAGATTGCAGGATGCTTTGCTTTTTGGTCCAAGCTAGCATTTGCTAACCTCCCTCCAACACGTATGACTCCTTGAGTGTCAATAAATGCTGTCAATCGTGCGAGGGGGTGTAAGACAGGCAGTGAATTTGAGTTGATCTGCTTGATTTCCTGTGAGGAGTACGATTCTTGAGTTGCCTTTATTCAAAAAATCCTTGCTCTCTCTAAGTCTCGTGGCGTGAGAGGAAAGGTAAGAGATGACTGAGATACTCGTCTAAGGAGTTGGCTGAACCTGAAGCAAATCGCAGTCACTCTGAGCAATTTGATTAGACGAGAATGTCTGTATATCATATCCCAATGATAATCATGGTGAATTGTCTGAGTATTTAGCGTGATCACGGGTCGCTCTTCTTGCTGAGCTTTTGAATCGTACACTGATGATTGAGTTGGCCATGATGATTCGTCTGCTGTTAACCACTGTGGACCTGTCCACCACAGGGGGTGCTTTTGAAGCTGGGATATGCTGATACCTCGAGGAGCACAATCCGCTGGATTTTGTTTGCCAGGTACAAACCTCCAAACGCTGATTGGAGTAAGATCTTGAATTGCTAACACTCTATTTCTTACAAACTCCTTCCAACGGGATGAGTGCGACTGAATCCAGGTCAATGTTACTGAGGAGTCTGTCCAACATACTGTTTGAGTTGGCTGAATGTCCAAGTTGTGCCTTACATAAGTGATTAGTCTGGCAAGCAGCAATGCTGCGGTGAGTTCTAGTCTAGAAATAGACATCTTCTTCAGTGGTGCAATTTTAGACTTTGAGCAGACTATAGTTGAACAAGTTCCATGATCTGGATGAGTAGCCCGTATATAAACAACTGTTGCCATAGCTAGTTGTGAGGCGTTTAAAAATCCATGAACTTCCACGGTCGATTTCTGAGTAATCTTTAACCATCGTGGATTTGAGAGGTCTGAAACGTGTGAGAGTTCTGTTCTGAAGCTGTCCCACTCGGTGATAATGTGATCTGGGGCTTGGTCATCCCATGACAGTTTATCTAGCCAGATTTCTGGTAGCAACATCTTTGCTCTGACAATGAAAGGTGCTGGAAATCCAAGTGGATCGAAGATTTGTGCTGTTTCTGATGAAATGATTCTTTTCGTGAGCTTGGAATTTTCACGCGGAGGTTTTCAGTTGAACTTGAATAATTCGTTCGCTGGAATCCACGAGAGCCCAAGTAATTTCGTTTTACTGCTCTTAAATCAGTGGATCTGCTCTTCTGATGAGTTGTCTGTGATTGACTGAAGGAATTGAATTGAGTTGCTGTGCCATTTCGCCAACGGGAAGCCACCTGCCATACAGAGTTGTCTGACTTGAGTTCAGATACCTATAAGTTGACTCACTATGTCAGCACCTTCAAAAATATCGTCCACACATCTTCCTTTCAGTAGTGGATCAACAGCTAGAGGGAATTTATGACCTTCATCCTTTACTAGCTGGACCATTGTGCGAACAGCCAGAAATGGAGCTGATCTGGTACCATACGTGACTGTTGTGAGTTGATATGGGATTATCTTGAAGTGCTCGTCCACTTACAGGATTCTCTGGAAATCCCAATCATCTTGATGTACTTTGATCTGCCTGTACATCTTTGTGATGTCTGATGTAAACACAAATTCATGCTGCGTGATCCAAATGAGTACGTCTGCACTAGAAGATGGACTAGAGCCATTCAATACTACACGGAGTTTTGTAGTAATACTGTCTTCTCTTAAGACATCATGATGAGGCAAATAATACACTGGAGAGTTGACTAGATTCGCCTTGGCTCGTGTCATGTGGTTCAGTGACTCATATTCTTGCATAAAGTTGTGATAAAGTTGTGCATATGAGTCATTCCTTGTGAGTCGTCTGATCATGCGTCGTAAACACTGATGAGCTCTCACTGATGAGTTGCCCAGAAGAGATGGTGATGCTTTTAGTGGTATTCTCACAACATATCGCCCATCTTGATCTCTTGAATGAGTCGTAACATAATGATCTTCACAAGATTGATCATCTGGGCTGAGTTGGCTGGCTGAAGTATCTGGAACTTCTTCTTGATCCCAGAATTTTGTCAAGAGATCAGATACTTGCTGGTATGAGTTGACCCTTGCTGCGTGATGAGTTCTCACAGTTGAGCATCTTGTCTTTTGTGGAATTCCAATGAACATCCATCCAAAAATTTAATCTTGGGCTATTAGAGATGACTTTGATCAGAAAACTGTTTGATGCCCGCCTTCACAATTAGACGATAACAATCTGCTCCTATCAAGATATGAATGGGTCTTGGAGTTGAGTAGTCTCGACTAACAAGTTGAAGAGAGTTGAGAACTGACCAGTTAATTTCCTTGATTTGTCTGGTTGGTAAAGTACCAGTGACACATTTGAGTATATCAGCATTAATTGTAACATGCTCCTGTGTGTGAGTTGATTTAAGTGTCACTGTTGTCACCCCTTTTTTTTGTACAGCTGGTTCATTACCAATTTCCAGCACTGATTTCACTGATGGACAACGTTGGAGATGACAAGTCTTTACCACACTTGATGAGATGAATGTCAGCTCAGACCCTGAGTCTATCAGGAGTCTATCTTACTGGGAGCTGAGAGTAGTCTGAGAGTAAGATTGCATTGGCTGTGGCGAGTAAGACTGCTGAGCTGTCTGATTGAACTGAAGTCTCATTAATACATGTCTCTTCTGCAGCTCTAAGTGCTGAAGAGAATCTTCCATGTATTTCTAAGTTGTCTGTAGGTTCTTGGTGATTGTTGAATCATGTGAGTCGTCTGAGAGTTGACTAGTGTGAGTTAGACTCTTTTCTTTAGCTGTAGGAGATCGAACGAGACCTTCTGACTCTTTTTCCAGGACCCTCAACCCTCTTGAGGCCGAAACCTCATGTGCCAAGGTCATCCCTTCCGTCGAGTCATTAGAAAAGCATTCGTTACTCCTGTTAGCACATATAGATTGACATGATTCATCACCATTGATCGTTGAGTTGACTGCATGTTGAGTGATCACACCACCACTTGGAGAATTGACTAAAACATAATTAGAGCTGACTGCAGAGAGTTGACTATGATGATGAGTTACCTAGTGAGAAGTCTGCTCAGATGAATAAGTGTGATCTGGAGTCGGCTGTGGAAATGGCACGTCATCACCTCACTGCTGGGAGGTCGATGGCTGTTGGCTACTGTGAGTAGGCTGCGGTTCTTGGCCTGGTCCATACCCTCTTTTTTCAAGGATTCTGTC
Source organism: Chelonus insularis (assembly GCF_013357705.1). Classification (NCBI taxonomy): domain Eukaryota; kingdom Metazoa; phylum Arthropoda; class Insecta; order Hymenoptera; family Braconidae; genus Chelonus; species Chelonus insularis. The sequence continues at coordinate 113,946 of NW_023276774.1, forward strand.
CTGGGCGTATGGATCATTGAGTGGTGCTTTAAATTGCACGTGCTGCATCTCTTCTCTGACTGACACACCTGGATGAAGTGGTAGCCGAAGCAGTTGAAGCACAGTCGTGCTGCGAGATCCAGCTTGTATCGTTCTTGTTGCGAGAGTCCTGCGAATGATTTGCAGTCAACCAAATGGTGATCCAAGCTGTTGCATTGATCACACGGGTAATCTGCTTGTCGTTTTTGAGCCCCATGCCTGGAGGCTCGAGTCGTCTGCGATTGAGTTGTCTGCTGGCGAGTGGACTAATGTTGTGATCTGGATTTTCTAGTGACTCCATCGCACGTGCCCTGGTTGCGATGAACGAGAGTAGATGGTCAAGAGTTGTCGGTGAGCGAGACCTACTTCGCTCGAGTTCCCATGACTCACGTAGCGGCTGCTCAAGTTTGTTGGCCACCAGGTATACCAAGAAGTAGTTTGCCGAGTCGACTGGGACATTGAGCGCCTTCAAGGCATCTAAGTTTTGACGTATCACGCCCACCAGGTTATCGACTTGTTCAGCTGACTTTGATGATGGTGTGGTCACACTGAACAAGTCCTTGATGTGGGCGAAGATGAGTTGCTCTGGATCATCATACCTGGACTTGAGTTGATTCCACGCTGGTTCGTATCCATCGTCGTTCATCACTGCATGACGGATCAGTTGAAGTGGGGGACCTGATACGTTGGCCTTAAAGTAATGTAGTTTGGCCACTGGTCTGAAATCTTTTCGATCGTGAACGAGGGATGTAAACATATCCCTAAACTGCGTTCACGTTGATGAGTCGCCTGCGAATGTTGGGAAAGGGATCTCTGGGAGAGTTGCCTGTCTGTAGATCCTTGTAGTCGTCGATGGCCTACTGGATGTCCTTCTCGTGTAGTTCTGATTTAACACGAAGGAGAGTTGACTCAATGTGATAATAAAGCCTTAAAGCACTTTCGTACACTCTATCTGTCATGTACTTGTGCTTAAAAAGCGTCAACCGGCATCCTACACCTAATGCCTCATGCTTCACTACAAAGTATGTCCAGAGGTCATTCAATTGAGATAGCTTAGCCTCGATCATAGACATTGTGACAAGAGCAGGCTGTCGCACAAGGTCAGCCACATCTTGCTGCATAAATTGAAGCTACTCATACCTGGACATTCGAGATGTGAGCTTAAACAGCGTGGTGTTTGCCAGGGCCGGGTGAGCTGACTGCAAAACACTGCGAATTGACTGCGTAAAATTATACGGAGATGACCGCATGATTTGCCTGGAGCTAACTGACACCACAAGTGCTCGACCACGTGCTTGTTGGCGTCACTAGGGCCGTAGAATCGCCCTTTAGGCCATAAGGGAAATACTTCCCGATGATTGGTCCAGTGAGTTGACTGACGCGCCGGTGGACAAGTCCGGCATTAACAACTTTTCAATATTTCCCAACTAACTGACTTGGGCCCCTCCAAGTCAGAACAGGCTACAATTCATCGTCATTATAAGATCTGTAAAGACGAAGCCTCTCCTTCTAATAAAGGTCGTTCAGTAAAATCCCGAATATTAGTAACTAAAGTACACCAAGCTGCAAACACAGCTGTCAGAGATCCTATACTGCCTTTTATGGAGGATGGTCCATATGAATAGAAAATCGTAAGCGATGAACTTGTCATTCTTACGCTAATAATTTGACTGAGAAATATCCGTCAGAGAAAGATCATTTTCATATTAGATCAAAGCTCCGGTGCATCGGTAAATTTTTATATGAAGCTGAAAAAATTAACAAAAATGTTAAAAATCTCACATCGATGGCACATCCGGGTAATATTAAAGTCTGTGTGAAAGCAACTTATGAAGTTTGCGGTGCGAATAGTGATTTAACTGATATGCAAGCACTTTCAACAGCAAAGACTATTGAAACTTTAATGAAAAATATTGGAGAATACTTATGTTGACTATACATTGAAAGGCAAGAGAATGACAGAAAGAAACAGACAAAAGATTTTCTAAAATTATTAGATGGAGAGTTTGAAAAAAAAAATCGACGGGCAGATGCGGCTTATCGCAAAGAAAGACGTTTCAAAGAGGTCAAATTACCAACACAGGATGACATTTCTCTTTAAGTTGATCATTTGGATAGTATCAGGAACAAAGCATATAATAATCTTGAAGAAAATTTGGATTATGAGAGTTGGAAACAACTTGGTGAAACTTCATTGGTACTAATACAAATCTTTAATCGACGACGTCAAGGTGAAGTTTCAAAAATGAAGATTGAATCATTTAAATCATACAAAGGAATAGATAAAAATGATGATATAATGAAATCCCTATCTGAAAAAAAAGGGAAATGCTCAGACTTATGTTCGATTCGTAATTGGTGCTAAACAAGACAACGATAGTGTGGTTCTATTGCGTAAAGACTTCGTGCATGGTGTTGAACTGTTTGTAAAGTTTTGAGAAACTGCAGGCGTACCAAGCAACAGCCCTTACGTATTCGGTCTTCCACCTACTGATTGAACTCGAAATAGATACATAAAAGCATATATGCTTATGAAACAATATTTAGATCAATGTGAAGCAAAATTTCCGGAAGCAATTAGAGGTACGACTTTAAGAAAACACATTGCTACGGGATGTGCTAATAAAGATCTCACTGATACCCAAGTCGGAGATCTATCACGATTTTTGGGACATGCTCCTCAAATACATAGATCACACTATCGTCAACCAGCCGCGAGAGATATACTTTAAGTATCTCAACACTTAGAGGCTGCTACTTATTCTCAAAGAAAATCCAAGACTCAAGATGACAATGTTGATACACATTCTTCAAACAACTCGTCAGAACAAGATGATAGTTTCTCTGAGCTACCTAACATACCAAAGAAAAATGTTCAAACAAAAAGAGAACGACGGATTTCTGATAATACTAGTAGTGAAGATTAAAATGTTCGAACAAGATGGACACAACAAGAAATAGATATGATCAAAGAATCGTTTGGTGAATATAGGAAAGGGAAATTATGTCCCTGTAAACGAGAACCAGAAGGACTATTGAACGAACATAGTGATGAAGAGTAATTGGAATTGTTGGATTTTGCGGCTCCAGGACGTTGATTGAACTCAAAATATTACCATGTGAAGAGTTTATATAGATCGTTCTTAAGAAGATGAACGTACGTACGTCTGGGTGTCAAGTTATTTGTTTCGTTCAGAATATGACACAAAAAAGTTGGAAGGAATTTCTATAAAATTTGCCAATTAGTAAAATTCAATAGGCAGAAAAACAACTAAAACAGCAAACTAGCTAAATTTTTCAGTTTGTATTTTGAAAATTGGTTCTATAACAGAAAAATTAAAGTACTTTTTGTAGAAAATTATCCTGCGAAGATTTTGTGTATTACGTTTTCCTTTAAAAAATATTGCGAATTTACAGAGATTGTGCATGTTTGGTCAAATATTGTCTTATAAATATATTACTTTTTCGAGTTACATTCATGAACATTTTTGAATATATATACATATACATTTTTGATTAATTATCTTGTCGTCGGATCTGACAAATGGAAAAAGTCTCGTAAAGGCACCTCGAACAGCCCTACACTAATTTTTATACACGCTATACAGTGTCAGGCACTTTTTAATATTATTAGACGATTAAACAATATAACAATATTATTAATTAATAATTAATTTGTAATAATATCAATATTAAGCACGTAAGCAGTTTTATCGCAACTGTATACTAAAAGGTATATATTTTAACGAAAAATCGGAGAAAAAACATTTTTTTGGCGAGTTGGATTTTTATAGTTATTGACACATTCGCTAAATATCATTATTTAAGAATGATTTACGTTTATATGACTCCATTTATTATATACTTGTAATTATAAGAGTATGAAGGTATATACCATCAAGTATACATATTCTTATTATAATAAAATTTTATATGAATATTTGTAAAAGTTGTTTACTACTATTTCTGTTATTTATAAACTTGTTTATTATTTGAAAATTGTTTATAAAGTTGTTTACTCCAAAAGGGATTATATAATTAAGAGATTGAATGTTTTAATTCAATTAAGCGTACTGAAAAATAAAATCTATTGTTTTAATAAATTTGGTGAAAGTAGAGTAAGCAAGTGGACAAAAGAATAAATGAATTTTAGTAAACACTAATCTCTTAGGATATATTTTTCGTGTTTTTGAAGTTTAATTAAGTAAATTTCAATTTCAGAGGACAAAGAATTTATTCAATTTCACCGACCGTTTTTGTGATATTCAATTTGTGAAATTTTATCACATGTGACAACTACGCGCTTATTAATTCTAGCGCGCGTACCTTGAGGCTACCAGCCGCAATGCTCGGCAACAAAGCAATACTCGGAAATAAAGGAAAATGTAAACAAACGTTTTTGTCGGATTTACAAAGTATACCTTCCCCTTAAATTCTTTTCCAGATATCTGCGATAGATAACTAGTGCGTTACAATAAAATAAAACCAGAAAATACAAGTCAAAATTTCTAAGAAAAATAAAATCAATGATTTTGCAGAGAAATAGAAATCAATAATTTCTAGTAAAGTAACAAAGTGAAAATAATAAGACCCAGTTATGTTAAATAATAAAGAGAAATTCAAATAAATATTACAGAAAGAAATATAAAATAAACCAAAGCAATAGTTATGTTAGTTAATGAAATAATTCAATCAATAATAAAGTACATTAAAGAAATAAAATACTAACTACTAGAAGCGTCTAGAAAGAGAAAAAAGATTCCCACAATAACATGTTAAGAAACTGGTGCAAATGAATAGTTATTTGTCTATTTTTCTCAACCAGGTAAATAAAAGATTTTAATTTTAACAAAACAGCACGTGTTAGCGCTTTGCCACCTTTATCTATTCCTTTGATCAACAAGTGACGCGTCAATGGTTGTTTACGCATTCAAGTTCCAATTAGACAAATCGGTTTTTATGTTCCTTCGAGGAAGTTTTCGTGATATAAACGCGACAACAAAGGATTTTAGTTCTCGAAGTTTCTAACGGAAATTTTGTCTATCTAGAATAATTATTGTTAAGAAAATAAAATATTAATTTTAATAAATTCTTTCGCGTCTTTTAGCGAGGTGAGAAAACCCATATACTTATACACAGATTTTTATGCAGAAAAATCATTTAAACCGAATAATTGAAAATAAAAAGATTTATAAAAAGAAATATTTAATTAAAAATCGACTTTTTGGGCACCAAGGATGTTCGGGCGCCAATTAAAATGTCTCCTGGCGGAGGGGTTTTATTTCCGTGCCAGGAGAAAGAGAAAAATATATGTGGTGGATGTATATGGGGTAAAGGATGGAAGATGGACGACGTGAGACAATGTATAGTCAGATTTTCTCGTACAAGGAGTAAGGGGATCCCTGGTTATTGTAGAAATTGTGGAGGTTCTCTAGGGAATAGGGATAGTTATTTTAGGGGATGTGGAATGCACTAGGAAGCGCGGAAAAGGTTGTACGAGGTCTCTCTTAGTCCGTCCTTGTCCTTTGTTCATATATTTCTCTGTCACTTCTAAGAAGTTCTCGCCAGGTTCGAGAGCTTATGAATTTTGATTAGGAATAGCTCGGGTATTCCAGGGTTTTTGCGGGACAAAAAGTCAATTATATTTCTGAGAATGTAATTTTTCTGCGAGTTATCGTGTGTATGGTAATGCGTGTTCTCACCTACCTTTTTCTCCCTCGGTGGTAGAGTTGTTGTACTTGAAGAGAGACAACGTTGAACGAGAGGAGAGAAAAACAATGATTTTAATTGAATATCAATTATTAATTGAATTTTATAATGAAATAAATATTAATCAAATGAAATATATTTTCAATTAATCAAAGCAAATAAATAGCAACAACGACGATGACAACACACGCAGCGTCGGCGTGTAATAGCGATCCGTCGGCTTGCGATGTTTATGGAAAAGAATGTGCACTGTTTCCAGTACTCCTTAGCCGTTCGTTAATACCTGCAAGTATGCATGCAAAGGGGCAGGAGGTTGTTATCCCTTGGGAATTGTCTTCCTCGTGAAGTAATAGTAACAATCTGTTTATTTATTGTTCTTATACAGCTACGCAGGATTCTACCAATCCGCAACCTGAAACGGACCTGCTTTTGCATGAATTACAGAATAATTAACTTAACAGTCTAATTGAGATTGTAATAATTAATTATAACAATTAATATGAATTAATATGATCGTACAATTCTCCGGAATACTAGCCGGGCACGAGAGGAACAAAAGGTCAACAGTTGCCAGAAGGGTCAAGTGATATCATGAACAATTATAATATTATATTACAATTAACTATGGCGCGGCTCGTCCTATGCCCCTGTAGAAGGTACAAAAGATGAAGTACGAGCTCACTGTGATGATATCAAACGAGGTAATCCTGGGATGCCGCAGTGATTCCTGCCGTCGGATGATGGTACTGCCCGGCGTCCCAACCCGATTGTCCGTCCAACTCGTCCACCAGGATTCAGCTTCGATGCTTTCGGCGATCGACCTGAGCGCGTACACGATTCACCGTTTCTTGGGAACAATGCACTTGATTAAGCAAACTTTGCGGTCATAGGTGTCGTGTACTTTGGCGATAGATGGCATGATCGCTGCATCAAATAGATGGCGTAGGCGCTGAATAGATGGCGTTGTTGAAGAACAGGTGGCGTTGTTTCGCTGAAACAATAAGTGTTGTCCTTCCCGAGAGGGCGACCTGAGTTCTGCTGTGCTGTAAGCTTGTTCCGTCCGGCATGGATGGCGCCACTTGTCCGAAATGGATAATGATCCCACTCGTCTTGTGACAATTATCCCGGGGTGTCCATTTCGTGCAATAGGGTCGGTCAGACTGACGTCTCCCCAAAATGGTCTTTCCGGTTCTGGACTTATAGGTGGAGCTCATTGTACTTTCAGTTTTCTGGGTATGGGGGGCCTTACAAACAGTTTTTTACAAGATATAGTCTCAGGCATAAACCTGGATGCTTCTATACAATTCAAAGTATAGTGTGACCTTCAGGAGGTTACACCTTTTCACCACTAGAGTGTCTCTTACGTTTCCGTTTAGGAGACTCTCGTACCTGGTCATGTGCAGAAGGCGCTTTCTCGTGACTTTGTTGTGAGCACGTGGTCGAATGACCTTCAAGCATATGTTTCCTTAAGGGAAGCATAGCAATGACCTTTAGAGTGTACAAATGATATTATTTTCAGGTGAAATCAACTTTAGTATGTTCTTTTCTTGCAATTACAATTATTATTAATTGAGATGACAATTTTAATTTAATTAAATTTCGTGAACTGTTTGGAAAGACAAATCCCAATGACCTTGAGCGACATTCATATCGTTAGAACAATTCTGTTAAGCATTTTATATTTTACAAAGATAAAAATGAATTGATAATTAATTCATTAGACTCGGGAGATCCAGAAGGGATATCCACAAATGAGTCTTCGTCAAAAATTTAGAAAATTTATTCTGAAAATATTGAAGTAGATCGTCTCGAATTCCAGAAGGGATTATAGAGACGTAAACATTACAGGAATTTAAGGAACGTAAGGAAATACTGTTTGAGAGTTTCAAGCTGATAGATTGTTTACTTTGAGTTTTATTGACCTATATTTGGTATCAAACTTTGGATTTGTATTTTATTAAAGTAGCAAAAGACGATATTAAATTTTCTCAATTATAACAAGTACTCGTTCTTGTACCTTAGCATAATTGTCCTTAAAACTAAATTCTTCAAGTGACTCAGTCTTTAATGTACCTCAAATTATGCTTTTTATGTGAACTTGTACTTCAACTTATTTTTTTTATGACAGTTTATGAACACAACCATGTCTTCGAACGTTAATACAACAATAACAGAGATCACTAGTACAAAATACTTAGAAGAAGATAGAACAATAAATCAAATACTTCATGAATCAACATAACCAGAGTCTTATCGCTACTACTTAATGATAATCTTCATGGGGAAGAGCTATTATTTTGTCATTACTGGTAAATGCAGGATCCTAGTGTTATCTCCACAGAGGTTGTGCTAGACGCTGGTAGATGTATCGTTTGCTGGTGGACTCGTTAAATCTTCGACATTCTGTCGTAACTGATCGACATAGCTGCTGTGCGTCGGTGATAGTGCATAGCATTCAATTGTAGTGATACCAGTCTGCCCACAACCGAGACAGATGTCAGGTCTCAGCGGTGATTTACATTGAGCATAGTTATGGTTGGGCTGGTAACAATTTGCACAACGATCTCTAGGATAATAAGTTTGACAGGTAAATTGATTGCTCAATCCTCTTGCGGCCTGCTCCAATAAAGATCGTGGAATTAGTGTTCCATAAAATGAATCAACGGCCCACTTTACTCGTGTTATCATTGGTGCAACATACACGTCCGTCTGGCATGGTAGAGGTGCCAAACGGAACGGGTCGATAGCTACGTAAGTAGTGAGAGCGATAAAATCATCCCTGGTTAGTAACCTTTTTGAATACAGATGTTGTAGATGTGGAGAAAATTGAAAAGTAGGTACTACATCTTGCATCATCGTTTCAGTCGTCGTTGGATCGTAGTTGTACCACGTGTACGCAATCTTAGATTTGGAATATTGAGTTGGACCCAGAAGGTGGCGTTTACTAACTGATGTTGAACCTTTTGTGGTGTTAAATTTTCTTCTCCGAAAAATTCAAGGACAGATTGACGGTCCACTGGATATGAAAGTGTAAAAAGATCCTTATAGATTGGTGGATCGCAGGAGAGAAGGGCGGCCACTGGAATAAAGTCAACGCCACGTGGTCGCTCGAATGGATATCTGATCTGAATGAAGTGACTGTCAGTTGGATAGCGATTATGATCAGAAATTGTCGATCGTAATCTACTCTTCTTCGGTGGTGGTTTCGTCATGGCTGAGGTGGATCTTGATGGATTTGTATCAGTAGTTTTGGAGGTAGTTGGCGGTACTCCACTGGTGTCGATCGGAGTGACCTTCGCATGACTTTTTCGTTCCCGTCGGCTCCGTGTGACCCTTAGTGGTATAGGTTTATCGTCATCATTATCTTCTGAACAGAGCGTTTCACTAGCCCATGAGGTTGATTTGTTGAATAGACTGGATACTATGCGAAATTTAGAGCGCCTCGTCGATGGATGTTGACTGGAAACTATCTTCTGCGCTTGTACCTCTGACGTTACAGATACGATCTTGGGGACGCCCTTGGATGTTGATGGCGCGTCCAAGTCAGTTAAAGATCCAGTGAGGTAACCCCTTAACATAGGAAAGTTTGGTGTAGATGGCCTCGTGTTTCTGCCATGCTCAGACTCTTCAGCTCCAGATTCACTGACTAGGTCAACAATACATTCTTCTGGTGGTGTGAATGTTCGTAGTGGTATCTGTAGTAGCTCTGAGACTTTGTCTTTCGATGGACTAATCTTCTCCAATACTGCTTCAGGTTCATGAAATACTTGAGTCTGTATTAACTCATCAGGTTGTGTTGATTTTTCAGATTCGAGTCTGGTTTGTTTATCGCTAAGATCGCTCAAGATGGCTGACAGTTTGCGAGTTTTTCTTCGTGGTGACTTGTTGGTCGGTGAGTTGTCATTATCGTTCCTGCAACATACCTTTTTATGTCTGGGCTGTACGGTTCTAAACTTTAAATCATTAATATGATATGTCCCCAACTTCTTTCCATGCATAGAAATAAGGGTTACAATAGTAGGAGAGATGAAAGATTCTACTAGAGCTGGACCTAAATATTTTCGCGCCAGCTTAGATGAAAAATGCGCAGAGGCTGTACTGAGTTTATTATTTGGATAATAAACTTGAGCACCGATAAATAATTTTCTTTTAAAAGTAACTTCGCGTGATTTTCTCGCATTACTGAGCTCAATAAAGTGTCGCAACTCATTCAACCGATCTATTCGAAGTTTCAGATAATCCCTATCCGTCAGCTGATCAAACTGAATGGATACGTCATCTTTAAGATTTCGAGGACTCCGACCAAACATCAAAAAGTAAGGGGAACATTTAGTGATTACGTTTTTAGAGGTGTTATAAGCATACTCTAGTTCTTTCAGGTTCTTATCCCAAGTTCGATGATCGTACTGAGCAAGATAAGAAGAAATCATCGGCTTAAACGTACGATGCACTCGCTCTATAGGATTTGCCTGCGGATGTCCCACAGGAGTAAATGTTAATTTAATGTGATACTCTTCAGCCAGCTGCTTAATTGATTTATTTGAGTACTCGGTTCCATTATCTGAGATGATTTGATAAGGAATGCCATAGCTGAAAAATATCTCTCTCAAAAACAAATCAACGGCCTTGGCGTTATTAGCCGGAACCGGTTTTACCCTTATATATTTAGTGTAAATATCCTGCTCAACAATTGCATATTTATTTTGTTTCTTCGAAACTGGAAAAGGACCTATAGAATCTATCGAGAGAATGGACCAAGGTGCAAACATGGGTCGATGACCCTGATGATCTGTTGCTTTCAATTGATTGTATTTATTAGTAAAGCAAGCTTCACAAGACAAAACGTAATCTCGAACCATTCGCGACATATTTGGGAAGTAGTAATTAGATTTTACCCTCGCATAAGTTTTGTCAATGCCGAGATGACCTGACATGACATCGTCGTGTGCATCATGAAGAATTTCGACGATGGACTCATAATTGGGTGGAACCTTCTTCCAGTAATTATCACAAATAGTTGCTTCAAAGTCATAAACATAAAAATATAACTCATTATTTTTAAGACACCAATGAGGTAATTTTTGTGGAGTCTTTTGAATTAAATAAACTTTATTTTGATACCAAGTAACATAATTTTCTTTAGCTAATTTTTTTTCGAGTAAAAAAGCTCGATATGGATTTTCTAACATTATCCCTTCTTCTTCATCATGAGCAAGGTCACCTTGAGATGAAGGTAGAGTGACCTTAGAGTTATTCTGACTATTTTTAGACTGATCATTAGACGTTGAAGGTACCTGAGGTGAATTAGAGGAATTGTGGGATGAGGAAGGATCATTACTCATATTTGTATTTTGTTTTCTCTTTTTTTTCGCCTAGTAGTTATTTGTGCGACAGAAACATTTCTAGCGGAAGCGATTTCAAGTGGAAGAGTTATTGATGATAAATTAAAAGAGAATTCCGGCATATCTTCGTATGCTCTGACTGGATTAACGGGGTCAGGCTGTAAGTCGCCTTCAAAAACTCGAGACAAAGCGTCGGGAGCTTCATTCCGTGTACCTCGACAATGAACAAACGAAAGATCGAACGTGGAAAGTAATACCGCCCACCGTAACAGCCGGCCCTTGAGATCAGACGCGGTAGTCAGGTGCGTAAGTGCAGCGTGATCAGTAAATACGGTGACTGGACTACCTTCGATGAAATGGCGTAACTTCGTTACCGCCCATATTACTGCCAAACATTCCTTGTCCGATGTATGGTAATTTCTTTCAGCTTTAGTTAACTGACGAAAGACACAACAGTTGAGATATTCTCTATCTTCCTTCTCATTATATTGGACTAGAATCGCGCCTATTCCCACATCACTTGCGTCAGTATATAATCTAAACGCGCAATGAAGAATCAGCCGGGTAGAAAGTAGGAGCGTTAGCCAACGCCTCTTTTGTGCAAAGAAACGCCTATAAATCGTCTTAACTGGGTTTTGGCCTTAGGGACTGGATAATTAATAATAGGTGCAATAAGCTTTTTACTCACGTGAATTCCGCCGTTATCAACTACGAATCCAAGATATTCTATTCTATTACAATATAATTTACATTTTTCTTTACTTAACTTGAAACCTAATTCCGTCAAGACTGTAATGAGAGTAGTTAAGAGGATTTCATGGACTTCTTTATCCTCACTAACTACAACCCAATCATCTAAATAAACAAAGATATGCTGTTAGCATAGTCAGAAGTTGATGTTTCGTTATTGTTATTATTTGAAACGGCCTTAAGCGCGGGCTTATATGGCTTTCTTTCATGACTTTCAGGTAATTTTTTATCATTATTATTTTTACTGAGCTCCTGATCATTATCGAGCTTTCTAGCAAACGCGTGAAGTCTTTCGACATTCTTTATATTCGCCCCGTAAGCTATGAAAAAAGTTTAACAATTGATGATATTTGTTACACTGAGAAAGCGACATACGATTTTCCAGTGGAATTATTAGATCCTGAAGAAAACTCTAGTCCTTCGGAGACTTCACAATCTCCAAAGAACTCCGAAAGAGTTAATTTAAAATCAATTATTGGTCATGTAACTAATTTAGATGTGTTTTATGACCCCTTTGCTGAACTTAAAGAAATATTAAATAATCAAAAAGATCAAGTTCACGCCTGCTCAGCGTCGACATCTTGTTCTGAAGACGTAGAGGCGTGGCTTTCAAAACATTTTGATGGTCCTTATGACTCTAATTTGACTTGTTTAACTGATCTATTGGATAATTTATTAAGTCCTGAAGATAACCCGGAGCACAGGATTTGCCGGGATCGTCGTCAATTAGCTAGCGTATTCAAGTCCAACACGAGGGATGCTGCAGTTTCTTTGTCTAAGGCTTCGAGTCATTCATCTTCGCCTTTTGTATCTTTACCATGTGTCCATGTTCGTACGATACAGGGAGAGGGGGGGGGAATGGGCTCAGATGAAACTAACACCTTCTCGCCGACGGAAGTCATTCCTGAGGCTCCGCCTTCTCGAAACTTCACTTCTCTCCGACCTACAACTTTGTATCGAGCTATGTCCTTATTCAAAATAGGAAATATTGCGCTAGGTGCTATAATTGATGGTGAGGCAGAGAGGAGTTTTATTGCTCGTAATTTTTTTGAAGAAATTTCTCGACATGCTGTCAAAATTGTAAAAACTAATGGTAACTTAGTAACGGCTACTGATGAGCAATCACAGTACGACACTGCCGCTTTATTTTTAGTTGAATTAAATCATGTTGCTTATTTTCTCTGGCTACTCGTAGTCGACCGATTGTCAGAAGAAATGATTTTCGGCGTTGACGATGCTATCTGTTCTGGTGATATATCCTAATTCAATAAGTTTGTCAACCAATTCATGCAAAGTTTTGATCTTAATCTCTGATAATTTTCTGGGTTTCTGCCGGAAGGGCTTCACACCAGGCTTAATGTGAATTTTATGACGAACCAGACGATAACGACCTGTAGCTGCTTTACTATTCCACTTTAACAAATGCAAAGCATTGTTTTCTTTATAGCGAATAGACATACAAATAACGTCAGGATTATTCGACCTTTTGGTGACCTTGATGACTGCCTCCACTTCTGATTGAATGCGTCGGTGTTATTATTACATGAATCACGAGAAGAGTCAATAGTTTGTATGGACTGTACAAGAGGTGAGACGTCACGCCTATCGAATTCGAAGAGGGGATGCCCCGTCATAGTCCACCTCATTTTATCGTAATCTATCCATTTTTGGCCATGTGACAAAAGTCAACGCCGAAAATCATTTCTTCTGACAATCGGTCGACTACGAGTAGCCAGAGAAAATAAGCAACATGATTTAATTCAACTAAAAATAAAGCGGCAGTGTCGTACTGTGATTGCTCATCAGTAGCCGTTACTAAGTTACCATTAGTTTTTACAATTTTGACAGCATGTCGAGAAATTTCTTCAAAAAAATTACGAGCAATAAAACTCCTCTCTGCCTCACCATCAATTATAGCACCTAGCGCAATATTTCCTATTTTGAATAAGGACATAGCTCGATACAAAGTTGTAGGTCGGAGAGAAGTGAAGTTTCGAGAAGGCGGAGCCTCAGGAATGACTTCCGTCGGCGAGAAGGTGTTAGTTTCATCTGAGCCCATTCCCCCCCCCTCTCCCTGTATCGTACGAACATGGACACATGGTAAAGATACAAAAGGCGAAGATGAATGACTCGAAGCCTTAGACAAAGAAACTGCAGCATCCCTCGTGTTGGACTTGAATACGCTAGCTAATTGACGACGATCCCGGCAAATCCTGTGCTCCGGGTTATCTTCAGGACTTAATAAATTATCCAATAGATCAGTTAAACAAGTCAAATTAGAGTCATAAGGACCATCAAAATGTTTTGAAAGCCACGCCTCTACGTCTTCAGAACAAGATGTCGACGCTGAGCAGGCGTGAACTTGATCTTTTTGATTATTTAATATTTCTTTAAGTTCAGCAAAGGGGTCATAAAACACATCTAAATTAGTTACATGACCAATAATTGATTTTAAATTAACTCTTTCGGAGTTCTTTGGAGATTGTGAAGTCTCCGAAGGACTAGAGTTTTCTTCAGGATCTAATAATTCCACTGGAAAATCGTATGTCGCTTTCTCAGTGTAACAAATATCATCAATTGTTAAACTTTTTTCATAGCTTACGGGGCGAATATAAAGAATGTCGAAAGACTTCACGCGTTTGCTAGAAAGCTCGATAATGATCAGGAGCTCAGTAAAAATAATAATGATAAAAAATTACCTGAAAGTCATGAAAGAAAGCCATATAAGCCCGCGCTTAAGGCCGTTTCAAATAATAACAATAACGAAACATCAACTTCTGACTATGCTAACAGCATATCTTTGTTTATTTAGATGATTGGGTTGTAGTTAGTGAGGATAAAGAAGTCCATGAAATCCTCTTAACTACTCTCATTACAGTCTTGACGGAATTAGGTTTCAAGTTAAGTAAAGAAAAATGTAAATTATATTGTAATAGAATAGAATATCTTGGATTCGTAGTTGATAACGGCGGAATTCACGTGAGTAAAAAGCTTATTGCACCTATTATTAATTATCCAGTCCCTAAGGCCAAAACCCAGTTAAGACGATTTATAGGCGTTTCTTTGCACAAAAGAGGCGTTGGCTAACGCTCCTACTTTCTACCCGGCTGATTCTTCATTGCGCGTTTAGATTATATACTGACGCAAGTGATGTGGGAATAGGCGCGATTCTAGTCCAATATAATGAGAAGGAAGATAGAGAATATCTCAACTGTTGTGTCTTTCGTCAGTTAACTAAAGCTGAAAGAAATTACCATACATCGGACAAGGAATGTTTGGCAGTAATATGGGCGGTAACGAAGTTACGCCATTTCATCGAAGGTAGTCCAGTCACCGTATTTACTGATCACGCTGCACTTACGCACCTGACTACCGCGTCTGATCTCAAGGGCCGGCTGTTACGGTGGGCGGTATTACTTTCCACGTTCGATCTTTCGTTTGTTCATTGTCGAGGTACACGGAATGAAGCTCCCGACGCTTTGTCTCGAGTTTTTGAAGGCGACTTACAGCCTGACCCCGTTAATCCAGTCAGAGCATACGAAGATATGCCGGAATTCTCTTTTAATTTATCATCAATAACTCTTCCACTTGAAATCGCTTCCGCTAGAAATGTTTCTGTCGCACAAATAACTACTAGGCGAAAAAAAAGAGAAAACAAAATACAAATATGAGTAATGATCCTTCCTCATCCCACAATTCCTCTAATTCACCTCAGGTACCTTCAACGTCTAATGATCAGTCTAAAAATAGTCAGAATAACTCTAAGGTCACTCTACCTTCATCTCAAGGTGACCTTGCTCATGATGAAGAAGAAGGGATAATGTTAGAAAATCCATATCGAGCTTTTTTACTCGAAAAAAAATTAGCTAAAGAAAATTATGTTACTTGGTATCAAAATAAAGTTTATTTAATTCAAAAGACTCCACAAAAATTACCTCATTGGTGTCTTAAAAATAATGAGTTATATTTTTATGTTTATGACTTTGAAGCAACTATTTGTGATAATTACTGGAAGAAGGTTCCACCCAATTATGAGTCCATCGTCGAAATTCTTCATGATGCACACGACGATGTCATGTCAGGTCATCTCGGCATTGACAAAACTTATGCGAGGGTAAAATCTAATTACTACTTCCCAAATATGTCGCGAATGGTTCGAGATTACGTTTTGTCTTGTGAAGCTTGCTTTACTAATAAATACAATCAATTGAAAGCAACAGATCATCAGGGTCATCGACCCATGTTTGCACCTTGGTCCATTCTCTCGATAGATTCTATAGGTCCTTTTCCAGTTTCGAAGAAACAAAATAAATATGCAATTGTTGAGCAGGATATTTACACTAAATATATAAGGGTAAAACCGGTTCCGGCTAATAACGCCAAGGCCGTTGATTTGTTTTTGAGAGAGATATTTTTCAGCTATGGCATTCCTTATCAAATCATCTCAGATAATGGAACCGAGTACTCAAATAAATCAATTAAGCAGCTGGCTGAAGAGTATCACATTAAATTAACATTTACTCCTGTGGGACATCCGCAGGCAAATCCTATAGAGCGAGTGCATCGTACGTTTAAGCCGATGATTTCTTCTTATCTTGCTCAGTACGATCATCGAACTTGGGATAAGAACCTGAAAGAACTAGAGTATGCTTATAACACCTCTAAAAACGTAATCACTAAATGTTCCCCTTACTTTTTGATGTTTGGTCGGAGTCCTCGAAATCTTAAAGATGACGTATCCATTCAGTTTGATCAGCTGACGGATAGGGATTATCTGAAACTTCGAATAGATCGGTTGAATGAGTTGCGACACTTTATTGAGCTCAGTAATGCGAGAAAATCACGCGAAGTTACTTTTAAAAGAAAATTATTTATCGGTGCTCAAGTTTATTATCCAAATAATAAACTCAGTACAGCCTCTGCGCATTTTTCATCTAAGCTGGCGCGAAAATATTTAGGTCCAGCTCTAGTAGAATCTTTCATCTCTCCTACTATTGTAACCCTTATTTCTATGCATGGAAAGAAGTTGGGGACATATCATATTAATGATTTAAAGTTTAGAACCGTACAGCCCAGACATAAAAAGGTATGTTGCAGGAACGATAATGACAACTCACCGACCAACAAGTCACCACGAAGAAAAACTCGCAAACTGTCAGCCATCTTGAGCGATCTTAGCGATAAACAAACCAGACTCGAATCTGAAAAATCAACACAACCTGATGAGTTAATACAGACTCAAGTATTTCATGAACCTGAAGCAGTATTGGAGAAGATTAGTCCATCGAAAGACAAAGTCTCAGAGCTACTACAGATACCACTACGAACATTCACACCACCAGAAGAATGTATTGTTGACCTAGTCAGTGAATCTGGAGCTGAAGAGTCTGAGCATGGCAGAAACACGAGGCCATCTACACCAAACTTTCCTATGTTAAGGGGTTACCTCACTGGATCTTTAACTGACTTGGACGCGCCATCAACATCCAAGGGCGTCCCCAAGATCGTATCTGTAACGTCAGAGGTACAAGCGCAGAAGATAGTTTCCAGTCAACATCCATCGACGAGGCGCTCTAAATTTCGCATAGTATCCAGTCTATTCAACAAATCAACCTCATGGGCTAGTGAAACGCTCTGTTCAGAAGATAATGATGACGATAAACCTATACCACTAAGGGTCACACGGAGCCGACGGGAACGAAAAAGTCATGCGAAGGTCACTCCGATCGACACCAGTGGAGTACCGCCAACTACCTCCAAAACTACTGATACAAATCCATCAAGATCCACCTCAGCCATGACGAAACCACCACCGAAGAAGAGTAGATTACGATCGACAATTTCTGATCATAATCGCTATCCAACTGACAGTCACTTCATTCAGATCAGATATCCATTCGAGCGACCACGTGGCGTTGACTTTATTCCAGTGGCCGCCCTTCTCTCCTGCGATCCACCAATCTATAAGGATCTTTTTACACTTTCATATCCAGTGGACCGTCAATCTGTCCTTGAATTTTTCGGAGAAGAAAATTTAACACCACAAAAGGTTCAACATCAGTTAGTAAACGCCACCTTCTGGGTCCAACTCAATATTCCAAATCTAAGATTGCGTACACGTGGTACAACTACGATCCAACGACGACTGAAACGATGATGCAAGATGTAGTACCTACTTTTCAATTTTCTCCACATCTACAACATCTGTATTCAAAAAGGTTACTAACCAGGGATGATTTTATCGCTCTCACTACTTACGTAGCTATCGACCCGTTCCGTTTGGCACCTCTACCATGCCAGACGGACGTGTATGTTGCACCAATGATAACACGAGTAAAGTGGGCCGTTGATTCATTTTATGGAACACTAATTCCACGATCTTTATTGGAGCAGGCCGCAAGAGGATTGAGCAATCAATTTACCTGTCAAACTTATTATCCTAGAGATCGTTGTGCAAATTGTTACCAGCCCAACCATAACTATGCTCAATGTAAATCACCGCTGAGACCTGACATCTGTCTCGGTTGTGGGCAGACTGGTATCACTACAATTGAATGCTATGCACTATCACCGACGCACAGCAGCTATGTCGATCAGTTACGACAGAATGTCGAAGATTTAACGAGTCCACCAGCAAACGATACATCTACCAGCGTCTAGCACAACCTCTGTGGAGATAACACTAGGATCCTGCATTTACCAGTAATGACAAAATAATAGCTCTTCCCCATGAAGATTATCATTAAGTAGTAGCGATAAGACTCTGGTTATGTTGATTCATGAAGTATTTGATTTATTGTTCTATCTTCTTCTAAGTATTTTGTACTAGTGATCTCTGTTATTGTTGTATTAACGTTCGAAGACATGGTTGTGTTCATAAACTGTCATAAAAAAAATAAGTTGAAGTACAAGTTCACATAAAAAGCATAATTTGAGGTACATTAAAGACTGAGTCACTTGAAGAATTTAGTTTTAAGGACAATTATGCTAAGGTACAAGAACGAGTACTTGTTATAATTGAGAAAATTTAATATCGTCTTTTGCTACTTTAATAAAATACAAATCCAAAGTTTGATACCAAATATAGGTCAATAAAACTCAAAGTAAACAATCTATCAGCTTGAAACTCTCAAACAGTATTTCCTTACGTTCCTTAAATTCCTGTAATGTTTACGTCTCTATAATCCCTTCTGGAATTCGAGACGATCTACTTCAATATTTTCAGAATAAATTTTCTAAATTTTTGACGAAGACTCATTTGTGGATATCCCTTCTGGATCTCCCGAGTCTAATGAATTAATTATCAATTCATTTTTATCTTTGTAAAATATAAAATGCTTAACAGAATTGTTCTAACGATATGAATGTCGCTCAAGGTCATTGGGATTTGTCTTTCCAAACAGTTCACGAAATTTAATTAAATTAAAATTGTCATCTCAATTAATAATAATTGTAATTGCAAGAAAAGAACATACTAAAGTTGATTTCACCTGAAAATAATATCATTTGTACACTCTAAAGGTCATTGCTATGCTTCCCTTAAGGAAACATATGCTTGAAGGTCATTCGACCACGTGCTCACAACAAAGTCACGAGAAAGCGCCTTCTGCACATGACCAGGTACGAGAGTCTCCTAAACGGAAACGTAAGAGACACTCTAGTGGTGAAAAGGTGTAACCTCCTGAAGGTCACACTATACTTTGAATTGTATAGAAGCATCCAGGTTTATGCCTGAGACTATATCTTGTAAAAAACTGTTTGTAAGGCCCCCCCATACCCAGAAAACTGAAAGTACAATGAGCTCCACCTATAAGTCCAGAACCGGAAAGACCATTTTGGGGAGACGTCAGTCTGACCGACCCTATTGCACGAAATGGACACCCCGGGATAATTGTCACAAGACGAGTGGGATCATTATCCATTTCGGACAAGTGGCGCCATCCATGCCGGACGGAACAAGCTTACAGCACAGCAGAACTCAGGTCGCCCTCTCGGGAAGGACAACACTTATTGTTTCAGCGAAACAACGCCACCTGTTCTTCAACAACGCCATCTATTCAGCGCCTACGCCATCTATTTGATGCAGCGATCATGCCATCTATCGCCAAAGTACACGACACCTATGACCGCAAAGTTTGCTTAATCAAGTGCATTGTTCCCGAGAAACGGTGAATCGTGTACGCGCTCAGGTCGATCGCCGAAAGCATCGAAGCTGAATCCTGGTGGACGAGTTGGACGGACAATCGGGTTGGGACGCCGGGCAGTACCATCATCCGACGGCAGGAATCACTGCGGCATCCCAGGATTACCTCGTTTGATATCATCACAGTGAGCTCGTACTTCATCTTTTGTACCTTCTACAGGGGCATAGGACGAGCCGCGCCATAGTTAATTGTAATATAATATTATAATTGTTCATGATATCACTTGACCCTTCTGGCAACTGTTGACCTTTTGTTCCTCTCGTGCCCGGCTAGTATTCCGGAGAATTGTACGATCATATTAATTCATATTAATTGTTATAATTAATTATTACAATCTCAATTAGACTGTTAAGTTAATTATTCTGTAATTCATGCAAAAGCAGGTCCGTTTCAGGTTGCGGATTGGTAGAATCCTGCGTAGCTGTATAAGAACAATAAATAAACAGATTGTTACTATTACTTCACGAGGAAGACAATTCCCAAGGGATAACAACCTCCTGCCCCTTTGCATGCATACTTGCAGGTATTAACGAACGGCTAAGGAGTACTGGAAACAGTGCACATTCTTTTCCATAAACATCGCAAGCCGACGGATCGCTATTACACGCCGACGCTGCGTGTGTTGTCATCGTCGTTGTTGCTATTTATTTGCTTTGATTAATTGAAAATATATTTCATTTGATTAATATTTATTTCATTATAAAATTCAATTAATAATTGATATTCAATTAAAATCATTGTTTTTCTCTCCTCTCGTTCAACGTTGTCTCTCTTCAAGTACAACAACTCTACCACCGAGGGAGAAAAAGGTAGGTGAGAACACGCATTACCATACACACGATAACTCGCAGAAAAATTACATTCTCAGAAATATAATTGACTTTTTGTCCCGCAAAAAACCCTGGAATACCCGAGCTTTTCCTAATCAAAATTCATAAGCTCTCGAACCTGGCGAGAACTTCTTAGAAGTGACAGAGAAATATATGAACAAAGGACAAGGACGGACTAAGAGAGACCTCGTACAACCTTTTCCGCGCTTCCTAGTGCATTCCACATCCCCTAAAATAACTATCCCTATTCCCTAGAGAACCTCCACAATTTCTACAATAACCAGGGATCCCCTTACTCCTTGTACGAGAAAATCTGACTATACATTGTCTCACGTCGTCCATCTTCCATCCTTTACCCCATATACATCCACCACATATATTTTTCTCTTTCTCCTGGCACGGAAATAAAACCCCTCCGTCAGGAGACATTTTAATTGGCGCCCGAACATCCTTGGTGCCCAAAAAGTCGATTTTTAATTAAATATTTCTTTTTATAAATCTTTTTATTTTCAATTATTCGGTTTAAATGATTTTTCTGCATAAAAATCTGTGTATAAGTATATGGGTTTTCTCACCTCGCTAAAAGACGCGAAAGAATTTATTAAAATTAATATTTTATTTTCTTAACAATAATTATTCTAGATAGACAAAATTTCCGTTAGAAACTTCGAGAATTAAAATCCTTTGTTGTCGTGTTTATATCACGGAAACTTTCTCGAAGGAACATAAAAACCTATTTGTCGAATTGGAACTTGAACGCGTAAACAACTTTCGACGCGTCACTTGTTGATCAAAGGAATAGATAAAAGCGGCAAAGCACTAACACGTGCTGTTTTACTCGATAAATATTTCGTCTTAAATTATTTAGTCTGAAGATCACTTATTTATTTTAAAATTATTTATTTGAAAAATTATTTATTCGTTCAGTACGTAACAAACGTTATTTATTCGAATTTTTTTATATCAAATTGGATAATAAATTCTCGACGATTTTTTAAGTAATAATGGGTACCGTCCTCATAAGCACCGGAAAAAACTTTATGAGAACTGTCCTCATAAATACGTTTTTCTTTTTTGATTTATGCGGACGGTCCCCATAATGCTAAATTGTCCTTATAAGTCCGAAGAACATTAAATTTTGGTACTCATAGGTGCGGATATGCATACATATGTATGTATGTATGTATTGCAGTCATAAACGATACATTTATACGAAAAATTCAAGTCTTTGATCAGATAAAGTTATACGATCATCATTCAATTTTATATAGAGACATTTATGATATGAAAAGTCAAGTCAATTTTGTAACTTCAGAGTCAATCAAGTATATTTCAAGAACGTCATAATTTGTTTCCAATAAATGAAACTCTGTAGAATCATCCATCCAACAAAAGTGAGAGAAATCGCCCCAGTAAATGTATAAGAATCTCCACCTCACAATATTTCATTACGTTCTTTCTCAAGACACATTTTCTCGCGCACACAAACACATCTGTAAGGACTCCACATCAAGGCCGAGCCTCGATTGTAGACGTAAAAAGAGGTAGTGGTGATGGTGGCTCTTAGCCTCTGTCCCGTTATAACAAGGGCAGAGTTACCAGGTATGCCCACGGGGAGGGGACCATCTTTATACCAAAGAAGTTCAATACCTCCTAACACGCGATCATCATAAGATTAACTTTAGCCCGTTCTTTACGACCTTTTTCTCAACGTACTACGCGCACTCTCGCTCTTTTCTGCTCGTCTTTTGCGTCGTCGCTCCTTCACCTCTCAATACCTTATTACCAGGCATTTAAGTGCTGTGACCACCATCTCATCCTTCTGCGACCTCAACATGAAGTCAACGAAGTAATTCACGCAAACCTGTCCTTCTCCAGTCACCTCTAAAAACTCAACAATTCGGACTTTTCCTCAGATCCATCCTTACAAAATACTGTAAGTATGTAAAATACTGTAAAGTCTTGTCAAGTTAGACTTGGAATGACAATTTTTTAACTACGGTCAAACTTGGCTGGAATATTCCTAGTCAAGTTAGATTCAAGTAGAGATAGTTTTTAAGGGGTTGCGAAACCAGCGTCAGGGTGAAAAAGAAATAAAATTTCTCCAAAAGCCCTTTTTCAACGCTTTAGTAAAATATCATAGAATGTTCTATAATGAAGTTGTAAATAATATGATAAATGTAAACTTCTGTATGAAACATTATGTGGCATATAGTATAGATTCCGCAAGTAATGACATCAAGGTTGCAAATTTTTAAAATTAAAAACTTTTTCCTACAATTTCACTAATAAGAACTTTCACAAACGAAAAGTCTTCTACTGTTTCCCAGAATGTCGCGAACCCTATAAGATGGTAAAAATTGGGGTTCTGAGGGCCCAGCACCGTATTAGACGCACTCTTCGCATTCATTAAGGGATTCTGAGCACAAGAAACATGCTTAAAAAACTCAAAATATAAATAAACCCATTAAATAGGAAGACCGGGTTTCACTAGTTTTGCCTGGTCTCTATTGAAAATAACCCATGTCACTTTGCAAAAGAATGCAGAAATAATGTATTTTCCATCGGCTCAAAGATAAAAAAAGAAGTCGATAAAAAATAATTTATTTCTGCATTTTTAAAAAATAAAATATGGGGTTTTTATAGACGATTTGATTGACAAGAACCGAAACTGGTTGATTAAGAAGATTTATTCAATTAGTTTTTGACACAAGATTGATAACTGCTGAGTTCTGCTGTAGGATATGGTCAGAAGAGGTGCACATACACAAAAAAAACTTTTTTGATCTTAGATAGAGCTCAGAGCAATTATATAATGAGCAGATAAAAAGAGCGATAACAGAGCAAGTGTACTAGAGCGTCGCGTAAAAGTTCATGGCTGCAAACACGTTATAGACAGCGTAAGTAGACCAGGCATAATAGTAGGACAACTACAATCAGTTAGGTTGGAGACGACGAGCTGTGATTAGATGAGCGCTGAAAGAAAAGTCAGGATAAGCACAAGCTAGGACAAGAGCTAGTCTAGCTGACAGGTTGCAATCAACTTCTTGCAACATACTCCCTGTCTACCGCAACGTCTTGGTGATTGGTCTGGTGAGGGTAGTCTTGATTGAAGTCTTGATTAAGACCACTCGAATGAGTCCGTCTTGTCCACAATGAACATCAATGACTCGTGCTAAAAGTCATCGAGTTATCTTCACCGGGCAGAATCAGGAAGCCGACTGTAATGTCATAAGCTGCTTTTTTCCACTTAGAAATTGAAAAATATCTTTGTAAGCACTCTTTGGACCACCGCTTCCAAATGTGTTGTAGCTTTTGATGTATTAACTCCCATAGAGCAAGTCGTGACTCAGGAAGATGAGTTAGAGCAACTTCAGGAAGAACTACTTAAGATGTTCCATGAAGAAAGTGAGCTGGAGTTAAAGCTCGTAGATCGTCGGGATCATCAGTGATCGGCGAGCGCGGTCGAGAATTTAAGACTGCCTTTATTTGAGCTTGTAGAGTGGTGAGTCTTTATAGGTCGAGGAAATCAGAAGAGTCTGCGAACGGGTGGGAAAAAAGCGGAGGTTAGAGCGTGAACGGGAGCAGCAATGCCTAACACACAGAATCCTCCGCCCCGTAGAAGAAGTAGGTCTTTACCAGCTCCAGAAAACATAGCTTGTGAACTTTATTGATCCACACCTGGGCGTTGTCGGAATACCTAGGCCTGCAACCTTTGCAAAACACCTGTAACCTGTGGATCGAACGGATAAGGATTTTATTCGTTATTTTCACCTCACTTAACAATACTTAACGATCTCTAATAATACTAAAACTTTTACATATTTCAGAAAACGTCTCACACTGAACATTTTCCCTGATCTGTCGATAATATAATGGTGCCCCCCTCACACCATAAACAACTGGGGCCACCGACCGAAGCGGCTAGAACTGGTACTACGGAAGACCGAAATCAAAGCCTGAACCTGGGGCTGCAAAGTCAAATATGATATCTACTACCCAGTGCTTCTAGTCAATTGAGGTTGGACTCGTAGTAATATATCTCAAGACCTCGGTCTAGATGCGTGTATCCTCGTGCCTTTCCAAAGGTGCGAGATTATTACGTCCCAAGTAACGCCGTCACTAGGAGTAAAGCCATTCCCAGAGTTATGTCCTATAAGGCAAGGTACTCAAACAGAATGTCCGTCTGAGGACAGAAAAACGAGGAACCCGCAATACAGAATGGCGGGGGAAAGAGCTTTGTTGAGCTGGTGGCTTCGCACCCAACCCACGTCGTTGAGTTAGAGTTTGATCTAATTGAGCTAGATCGGCATGAGCTGAAGTTTGGGCTTGATCAGTTTCAGCATGTGACCGAGCTGTTGGATTCTTTTGTTGAGCAAAGCCGGACTTCGATAATAACTATAGCTTCGATAGTTTTTCTGAGGTGAGCTCAATACTTTCAAGAGAAATGGCTTCAGATGTCAGAAACTCCTGAAGCGAGCTTAGCGATGGATAAGCGGTGTTGGAGTTCTCACATTCTCTTCTGATGAAAGGATCAACGCGTCGAACCAAGTGTTGACCCTTAGATGTTGTGACCACTAAACTGTTACTGAAAAGCTTGTCGAGCTGATTTGAGATCCAGAGCTTTTTGTTCTTGTACCGAGACGTGAGGAGGTTCCACGTAATGGCGTAGTTGTCATTGGTGGTCCTCAAATTCTGGAGAAGCCGAGCTGCGTCACCTTGGACAGTACGTTAGAGTAACGTCAACTTATGGACGTCGGTGAGCTTTGGGTTGTTACAAACCATGGCCTCAAACAAGTCCTCAAACGCATTCCAATCCTGGTTCTTCTCGCTGGAGGGTTTGATCTCGATTTCCTCGAAGAGATGAACACCAGGTGAGCTAGTTTTACGAGTTTCAGGCAAGCTTGATGATTGAGCTGAGCTAGGCGAACTGATGAAGTTGGTCACCATGGCGCGGAACTTCTTTGTAAACTTCAAGCGTGATCACATAAGTCTTCTTCTTTTTGTAAAACGAACTGAGGTACAGCTCTGAGAAGGACGTAGCGATCTCAATATTCAATTGCTGGAATACTTGCCACGTCTTTTTAATGACAGAGAGCTTCGATTCAAACTGGGGGAGAAGAGCTTGTTTACGTTGAGATATTTCTGCCGGGAAGAGGGCGTTGGCGGCAGAAGGAGAGTTTCTCTTTCGCTTATTCTCTTGTTAAGAGGGTATGCGAAGAGAGAAAAAAAGAAAATAATAATATGAGATATTATAATAATATACAATAGACGATGTATAAATATGTAATTGGAGGGAAATGGATTGTATGGAACTGAAAGTATTGTTGATGACAGAAAAGCTGGTCTATGAAAAACTATTGTAGGTTATGATGATTTCTTTTCTCTTGCCTTATTTCAGAGTGAACTGTTTTACCAGGGCACTCGGGATGAATGTCGCACCACAAATTGTTCTGAGTGACCTTGAAATGAAAAAAGAATACTGCTTCCGTCTCGTACGGCCCGTTGACATTCCAGAACAAGGCGCTGCAAGATGATGGATTAGAGAGAGACACCTTAATGGAGGGGGGGCCCGTCAAGCCACTCACGAGCACAACGAGTTGGGCTTGAACCAAGCCAATTCTCTTACACAAACACCAGAAGAAAAATCATTTTGGCCAATTGAGATGTTTCTGGCGGGTAGATAAAGTTAGCGCCAGAAAAAGGAAAAAAGAAGAGAAAGAGGTTAGAAAATCGTTTTCGCATATATGATTTTGAGTCTGGTGTTTGTGTAGGGAACTATAGGGTTTTTTTCTTGAATGTATGAGAGATTTAGTATAGTGTATGTTTTATTCCGCGTTTCCATGTGACTCTGACTACGACCTTGAACTTACAATGGATGCATAGGACATCGACGATTGAGACAGATAGCGGGAATAGCTGAGTTTTAAAGGTCTTTATTCTAAAGGAGAAAAACTTCTAGTTTCCTTAGTGGTATCTCGGGTGGTTTATTTATTCCTGTGGTCAGGAGAAGTGAATATACCCAAAAGAAACTTTTTTTAAGCTATATTATACATTTATAATAAAACAAATTAATCATCACGTTAACAATGAATCATTTACACTTGCAGAGCTCAGCAGAGCCATTAGGAATGTTTTTGAACTAAGATAGAGCTTAGAGCAATCATATAATGAGAAAATAGTAAGAGCGGTAACAGAGCACGTGTACTAGACCATCGCGTAAGTGTTAATGGCTGCAAACACGTTGTAGCTAGCGTAGGTAGACCTAGCACAATAGTAGTCCAGCTATAATTGGCTAGGTTGAAGAAGTCGAGCTGTGATTACTCGAACGCTGAAAGAAGAGCTAGGATAGGGCAAGCTGATCGGGTTCAGCTGGACTGAGCACAAGCTAGGACGAGATCTAGTCCATCTGACAGGTTGCGATGAACCTCTTGCAACAGGGCTAAGATAATAATGTTAATATTAAACAATGCGAAAAAAATTTTTTTTGCATTTTTTTGTAGAGTGACATAAAAACCACGGACGTGGTACGTACATCGTACATAATCATGGTATATGGTTGCAGAGGTCCGGTTCGTCAGTGCGAACGGGAGCAGCAATGCTCAACGAACAGAATCCTCCACCCTGTAGGAGTAGTAAGCTATTACCTCTACCGTAAAACATAGCTCATGAACTTTATTGATCTACATCTGCGTGTTTTCTGAGCACCTAGGCATAGATTACAGGCTTGCAATCTTCACAGCACACCTGTAACCTGTGGATCGTACGGATAGGGACTTCATTCTCTATTCTTCATTTTCGTGTGGTGTCGTTCTTTCTTGATTTTTTTTTCTTTATCTTTCCTTCACTTTACTTTCAGGTACTCAACGATGTTCAATGCAATTTTTTACCTATTTCAGAAAACGCCCAATACTAATCATTTATTCTTTCAGCTGTTGATAATATAATGGTGCTCCCCTTATACCTCAATCAACTGGGGCTGCCGACCGAGGCGACAAAAACTGGTACTACGGACGACCGAAATCGAAGCCCGCACCTAAGGCTGCAAAGTTGAAAAACGACATGTAGAACCAGATGCTTTCCGCCAATTAAGGTTGGACTTGTAGTTGTATGTCTTGAGCTCTTGGGCTAGATGTGTGTATCCTCGTGAAGGTGGAAGAATATTACGTCTCAATAAATTCCGACACTAGAAGTAGAGCCCTTTCTAGAGTTATGCACCATAAGATGAGGTACTTTAATAAGACGTTCTTCTCAGGACATGGAGATAATGATATGAGATTTGCTTCTCTAAGACGATGTACTCTCGCTGCCAAATCTAAGTTCCAGATCCTAAAGGAAATCTGTGAAGTCTAATCTAATAACTTTAAATGATCGTGGACAACCCCGCCGTGACTCCCTCGAAACCGTGCAACCGCAACGGTAGATACTCGATAAAGGCTTGACTAGAGTCAACCAGAACGATTGTACAATATCACTCAACACTTAACTCTGTACTCTATTGAACAATTTATTGACAGTATTTCTAGTTTTAAGTAGCGTGCCGGAGACAATCTTTTTTTTTTTTACAGAAAACCTTTATGATAATGTAAACTAAGAAAGCTAGTTCTACAATGTGCAAGAGAGTACTGGATGTGAAAGAATTGATGTCGGCTTTTTCCGATCGAAAAACGGTACGTAAAAATTAACATGTACAATTTAATACGTCGCGCATCACTCACGCTCATGTTATGTAATGAGATAAGTACGATGGTGTTCTCTACCTATGAATGATCTTAGAGACGGTGTTCTCACGGTAACCCTCTTCTCAGTCGTGGTGCAGAGCTTGAGTCTTTTCGACCGCGGATTGAATTATGTAATCATATGATAAAGTAGAGATGGACTCATGAATGTGACAGAGCTTTTCTTAATATTAAGGATTAAATGAGCAGTGCACCGATACTAAGTGTACCTTGCCCAGGTTTTCGCTTCTATCTGTATATTGATGCATCACGTCAATTCCTATCTAAAGAGGCAAAAGTCTAGAAACATTAATTTTCTGTATAACTTGTTCTCATAAAGTTCTCAAAAAGTTCCTGAAATTCACTATACTGTAACTAAAAAAGAGTGCTTAGCATTGATCGACGCCATTCGCAAGTCAAGATGCTATCTCGAGGCCATACCATTCTTCGTAGTCTCCGACAGGTGTGTTGTGAAAGATCTTCTGATTCGTTTAGCTTATTAAAGATATGGAATTATCCAAGTATAATGTGAGCATAGAACTTAGAAAAGATACTTTGAAGAAGCTGTGGATGCTCTGAGCAAAGCTAATTGAATAGAGCCTTTCCCTAGGAGGTTTTTAGGAAATGTTTGGTTAATCGTTATTGTTACAGTCTTGTGCGAGTTTTTGATCGTTTCGGTACTCCGAGAAATCTAATATTTAAAGGCATACGCCTCTTTGTTGTGTTACTAGTTTTGTCTTACTGATTTTTTTGGAATTTTACCTGTAACCCCTCCTTCCTTTCTTTCTTTATTTCTGATACTGCTTTTTCTTCACTACCACTTTTGTTTGTATTATAATGTTTATTAACTTCCCAGTGGAAAGTTATAGTAATGGGTCCGATTTTGCGAATCGCTAATTTTGACATATCTCCACGTTTTAAGGTCCCGCGAATCCAATACGACCGTTTTCCAGTGGACGTCTGTGTGTGTGTATGTACGTATGTGCGTATGTACATATGTGCGTACGTACGTTCGGAATTATTTTTCACCTCGATTATCTCGAGAACAAAAAATGATATCGATGTGGGACCAATTGCATTCGACGCGTAATTACGTAACTTAGAACAGAAAAAGTTTTCAGGAAAATCGGTAAAGCCATTTCTTTGGCAGAATCAAAAAACTGGAAAAAAAGGAAATTACTTGAATTTTGCAATTTATAAATTATACCATTTTTTTGATAAAATTTTAAGATCATTGCAGAAATATGAATATTAAATGATTGGAATACTTGTATGGTTATATGATGACAATATTTCATCGAAAAAAAAAAATTTAAAAAACAATATCAGCAATGAAAGAATTTTAAACTCGTGTCAGGATTGAGAAAACAGCATTAAAGTCGCTATAATAGTTCATAATAATTGTCAATAATATGGAATTGTGTTCATAACAATTGAACATTGTTACTAACAAGTGGTTATTGATCATAGTAATATTTAAATAATAAGTTTTAAATTGTTATAAACAATAAAAATAGGGACCCTTTCTATATATATTAGTACTTTTAACGCATAATTTTTTCGTTTACTAAAAAAATGTTACCAACCGTATGACATAAATGAAAACATACTCTTTTCGTGTATAACAATGAAATTCGTTGTAAATAATGAAAAAAAGGATCCATGAGGTACATTCGAATTCTTCTAACGCACAAACTTTTCTTTTACTGAAATAAAGTAACTAACCATATCAAATGAATATAAACAGACTCATTTCGTTTATAACAATTCCATTTGTTATAAAAAATGGAAACGGGTTCTATTCCATTTGTTTTTTTATTTTTTCCACCGGGAAGTTGGTCGTGTGGACCTTTCGGGTCGCACCCAGACCACTGCAGAGCACTGATATTTAGTTCTGAAGAAAACTTAAAACGAGTTCGTAATAAAGAAGATGAGGACGAAATATGCCATGGCTTCTGAATATGTGTATAGGCGGAACGTCAAACGTCGTGCAGATGCATGCGTCTTTGCATTAGATAATCCAGCTTGGTATTCTTGCTCAACCAAGTGGGTACTGTAACGACTGCCTGCCTTTTGGCCTTGAAGGGTTTTCTAAAATTGCTATCTATAATGACAAATCGATCGTCCGCATACGCACCATAACGTTCGCCAATTCCGGATTCGAAAAATGTTTTCGAAGGTCATCAAACATGATGTTCTAGTTCCGCAAAATAGGTTACCAATACGATCTGTAGAGTAATTTTGGACCACTTCGTGGATATCTTCAGGGCAATCTCGTGTTCTTCGAGTCCATCGAGAACTGGAGGCCACCATACATCTTCAAACGCACCTGAAATATTAAAGAGTAATGCAAGCACGTTTAGTGGAAAATTGCACTGCTCTTTGCACTGTCAGTATTGCATCTGTCGTTAATCGCCCTTCCATAAATCCATATTAGTGATCTGAGATGGTTCTTTGTTTAAGGACGCTAGTTGAAAGACGAATTTTTATATGTTTTCCGATAATTTCACCTACTACCAATAGAAGCCATAAGTTCGATATAATTTAGGGTCTACAACATCTTTGTCAGATCTCTTCAAAAGCATACAAATTGTCACCTCCTTTTGAGCCCGAAGGAAGACGCTTCGACAGCATTCGGTACGAGGTACGCAACTGCATGCGTCTATATTCTGCTCTGTTTATCTGTGACTATTCCTAGATATTCATCGACTACGTGTACTGGAAGCAATTGCTAAGCTGTTGCCTGAAAGTTCAAGATTATATTACCCTTTTTAGCGCGAAGTCTTTTATAAATCTTTTGCCTCTCATTTTGTTCGGAAAGCGTCTTTATTGGCTGCCATGATATCGAACCATTGAATTGCCTTTACGTTAGTTTTGCCCTGCACTCCTCTTTGACCAAACTAGATTCCGTTAGCTAAGTGATCTGACCTCTGAACCCACTTTCTATCGACTGACCATTTGCAATCTATGTACAATTCTCTCCTTCACGAGCTGGATGTAGGACTATCTTTGATTTTATTGAGAACTCCGAAATCGAATTCGGTAACGACATTTGCAAGCTTATCCTCTCTGGTGTCGGAATACGGTCGTACATACGGTATCAGGGTTCGAATTCATACAGATACAAACTTGTTTTCCTTGAAGAGTCGTCAAGACTTTTCTTAGGTTTTATTGTAAACTTTAATTAAATCTTTCGATTGATTGTAGTGTAAAATAGCAGGAATTAAGTAAACTAAGCCCTTCAATAGGAGCACACGAACAATGTGTATAACTGAGTCCTTAAAAAAATACATTTTGAGAAGCGGATGGCCGTCGACATTAGCCGATTCAGCATTTCACGTTTATAGGTTTCTGCGGCGACAAGAGCTCGGCCCAATCTCCCTACTGCATGACCTTGTAAACCAGCGTTTGTAGAATAGGGCTCCCGTCAAAACAGGACATTCAGTTGATTTTATTTCACGAGTGCAAACATTTCTTTTGTGGAATTAATGTCAGGTTTCGTTAAAGAAGACAAAGTTTATCAGTTCTTTTAATGTTGCTTTTTTGATAATTGATAATGTTGCTTTGATAATTATTATTGATACTATTCTTATCATTGCTGTCGATGTCTGCTGCCTCTGCGGAAACCTGTTGCTGAGCCCCGGTTGCGGCTTTCGACTGCGAGAGGGCGAAAGACAACTTTTCTATGCATATTAAGCAGGGCCTAGAAGGGCTGCGCATGTTTTTGTCATTTGAGATCTTATCTAGTCCATAATAAACGAATCCTGAGGAAAAATCTCAAATCTAACAATGACGGACGGTTTTCAAAGTTCTTACAATTACAAGCCATGATAAAAATAGGGATGCATAAGAGGATATGAAGTCATTAGAGAACTTATCTAGTCCACATTATTAAATTATTTCGGCTAAAGAAACTTGAATCTAACAATTATCAACGTGCATAAATTATTTACAGAAATTCTACGCTCCAACGAAATGAAGTTGCAGAAGTAGACAAAACTAGTGTATATTTAAGAAATCCAACTGAAGAGACCCTTATCCAGCAATTTTCAATAACTTATTACAATGAGGGGCTGTTATAAACAAAATTCAATACTTGAAATTCATAAACAGTGATTTGAGGCCTTATCGAGACCGTACTGGAAAAATTCTACTGAGAAAACTTGAACCAAAAAATAATTGATTGATATTGGCGTCGGTAGACCTAGTAAAATAATAAGATACCTATCATTGGCTAGATTGAAGAAGACGAGCTGTAATTAGTTAAGCGCTAAAAGGAGACCTAGGATATGGCGAGCGGATCGAGTGAGCTCGACTGAGCACAAGCTGAGACGAGAGTGAGTCCAGCTGACAGGTTGCGATTAACCTCTCGCATCAAAGTTGTATAAACAAATTCAATGTTAATATATATATATAATAAGGGTGACATACGACATATTTATTCCCCGAAAACTAGATATTCAGAACGATGAAATAAATTGATTTCCGGAAGGAAAATTTTTTTAAACAAATACTTTTTAAATTATGAACAATCAAAAATTAACAAATAGTAAGTGTTCTGACTTCGCGTCGGGCCTAATGAGAAAAATAAAAACTAATGGACTGTAATGATAAGAGAAAAACAACGAAAAAGGTTGGATCCTAGAAGGTTCCTGAAAAATAGTTTACAAACACCAAATTGTATGGTTTTTTTCGTTTTCATTCAACAACAACACTTAACTTAGACAATAAAAAACAATGATCACTAAGATGATGTGAGTTGACTGTAATTTAATTGTTTGTACACTTATGAGTTGTCTGATGGTTTATTTTTCACCAAAAGGTCTCAATCAGTGAATAGCAACAGGCACACTATACACCTGAGTTGTTCGAGTTTGTGATGTATGTGTGACTGTCCGTCAGGCACTATGGCGTCGACGCCAGTTCAGCTTCGCGCCCTAAGACACTACAACTGACTCTACTGGACCACTAGCACTGATGAGATTAATTATGATGGATCAATGATGTTCACGAGAGTTGTCTGAGTCTATTTGACCGTATTTTTTACTACAAAGGGTGAGCTGACTGTAAAAAACTGCGAATTGACTGCGTAAAATCATACAGAGATGACCGCGTGATTTGCCTGGAGCTAACTGACGCTACAAGTGCTCGACCGCGTGCTTGTTGGCGTCACTAGGACCGTAGAGTCGCCTTCTGGGCCATGAGGGAAATACTTCCCGATGATTGGTCCAGTAAGTTGACGGACGCGCCGGTGGACAAGTCCGGCATTATACAATTTTGAATATTTCTTGACTAACTGACTTCGGCCCCTTAAAGTCAGAACAGTAAGGCACCATTTGCGCGCGTCAAGGAAGTAGGAGGGGCGTAATAAAAAGAGGTAAACCAGAGAGAATAGAGAGAACACTGCGTTACCGTGATAAAAAGAAAATCCAGGAAATGGCGTTGCGTTTATTGGGTAAGTAGCAAAGATAAGTTACAATAGCGTAGGCACACGAATAATAATTAAGTAACAGACAAAACAAAATGTTAAAAAAAACATAATCATATGCAAAATTAGGTATTCGTACGCTCTTTATCGAACGGCATTCAAGAGATCATAGCTATGAAGACAAATGAATGGAAAATGCTTATTTATTGTATTGTGGTTGTATTCATTTTTTGATGCAAACAAGGTGATCAAATATGCCGGCTATACATGTCGTCCGCTATAAACTAAATGAACCAACAAGAGAGAAACTTAACAATTCTGCATCCCTGTACTATCAATATTTACATCTTTATTTATCACTTGATATGGACACAATAAATTTTTATCATTATCGGATGATTTAATTATTGATAAAAGACGATAAAAGGCAAGAAAACTCGACGACTCTGCCAAGAAAAATTTAATGTATATTAATATTTCATATTCGGATGGTTAGATGAAAAAAAATAGTTAACAATTAACAATTTTTTAGGAAAATCGTCCTGTTTTCTTGCTTTTTATGGTTCATTGAAAATAATTCATTCATACAATATCAATGAGACTCGATTATGTGATTGTCGAGTAATTAATAATTATATTAATATCAATTACATAGTGATGCAGAAGTGTTAAATATTTTCTTTAATCTGATTTATTATTTTTAAGATTCGAGCATATTTTAACTATTCCTTAGAGAAGTCATATTGTTTCCCTTCCTTTTCTGGTTTATTAAAAATAATTCAATCATACAATGTTAATGATACTTGATTATGTGACCCTTAAATAATTCATAAATACATTGATATCAATTACATAGTGATGCAGAAGTGTTAAATATTTTTTTTAATCTGATTTCTTAATTATAAAAATTGGCTACATTTTAACTACTTCTTACAGGAGTCCAAATTTCAACTGTCGATAAACAATAGTAACAATTATTTCCAACCAATGACATTTCGCGCAAATACTCTTTCCGTTCATCGCCACAAGAAATCATCATTAAAATAATTTTGCAACTTATTTACAATTTATTCATAGGACATTTTTACTGTAAGACAACTTTATAATTTTATGAGCGCATTAGAACTACTAAAAATCCCAAGATATGAAAATCTGTGGGCGCCTGAAACTTCAGATACCTGAACCCGCATAGATATCGCAGTCAAACGCCAGATGTAATGACAATTTTACTCAAGGTAGTTTGCACTTTCTAGCTGTTAAGCTGCGAATTTTGCGCTAGATATTTAGTAACATTATGAATCTTTGACCACCTCCGTCAATTAAGTTTTGCGAGCTTTACATGAATCATTCGTTCAGCCGTTTTATTTGCAAGTCCTGAGAAATTCAGTTGGTACAGGAGTGTTCCTGTCTGAATCCAAATCCGTTAGGATTTTTTCAGTAGAGTAGCCTGTCTTCAGTATTAAACAATAATTTTCCAAACGCGTTTTTCTTATAAACTATCAAAGATAGAAATGAATCGTTTGAACAAAAAGCTTTCCCTTCTTCAGAAGGTGTTACTATCATTTTAACTATTTTTACAGAATTTCATTTTTTTTCAAGTTCTCTGTCATTGACAAATTGTAATAGAAAACAGCAATCCACGCTACTGGCTGCTCTATAGGTCCCATATTTGGAAATCGTGTATCTACATGTGCAACAAGTAGACCAGTCGAATAAGGAAAATGGGATAATTTCAGTTTGCTGCGGCCAAAGTGATGATTTATAGATGACTAGATTGGAAATTTCGTATCTCTCACAAAATTACCGCGATTGATCTCAAAATGTACATGTTTTTGAAATATCTGAATTGAAATGAAAAAAAAAAAAGAGGAAATATTTATTGAGATCAATCGAGTAAGTTTTGTGTGAGTGCGAGTGGAACGAAGCGATAAATATTGCTCTCTGTTGCACCCAACGGCACCAGAAGAAGGAAAGCACGCTTGGGCCACTAAATATTAAAACCTGTATAACTTCCAACAGGTGAGAGATAGAGCAGTATTTTGTGTAAATAAATTTTTGATTCTGCACATTTTGCGCCAAAAATTGGGCTGATCAGTGCATTTTTACAAAAATTAGAACGACTTAAATGATTCATTATTAATAAAAAATATTGATGAAAAAAAATATTTTTTATCTAAGAATGTAGTTTGATGTCTCATGTTTTAGAAGAAATCGCCACAAAGTAATATTTGTAGCTTTAATTCTTTTTTATTAATTTTCTTAGACGCGACTGAAGCTGAAAAATACTTAACCCTTCTGCATCACTGTGTTTTTTGTACTGATGTGTTTATTAATTACTCAAGAGTCATATAATCAAGTCTTATTAATATTGTGGGACTCAATTATCTTTAATAAACCAGAGAACATAGGAAAACAGTACGACTTTTCTGAGAAATAGTTAAAATATTCTCGAATCTTAAAATTAAGAAACCAGGTTAAAAAAGATATGTAACACGCCTACATCACTATGTAATTAATATTAATATGTTTATTAAATACTTGAATGTCACATAATCAAGTCTTATTAATACCTACTAAAACTGCCATCTACGGATGTCAGTAAAACGTTGCGCCATGTCACGTCTCAAGACAGAATAAGATTCCCATCTTTTAACAATTGAAGTAATAAAATTTGAATTACAAAAATAAATTAATTTTTGGTATCATTGAAAATCAATATGTAACAGTTTCTGGAATTAACGGGCCATCTTTGTTATGTGATTACCTCGTCATCAATCATTGTCCATGATAAATTTTTTCTATTTTTTACCATACTGCAACAATGACCATTAGATATGTGATTGCCTTCATGAAATATTGCACTTTTCGGCGTAAAGATATTTTGCAAATCGATATTTTCGCGGAAGGAACAGCTTTCAGAAACCTTTTTTTGCCTTTCGTTTCAGTTTTATTACCATTTGAGAACAAATCGATTGCAAAGACTATAAATGAGCTAACTGATGTTATAGTCATTTTTCAAATAAAATCTGTTTCTTCAGTACATGTGGTGCATATTGTCTTACAATTATATTTTTTCGATAAAAAGTTTTTCAGTGAATCGTTAACAGTAATAACGTCTAATGATATGGGTAATAATAGTGACACAGATTCAGTTGTACAATTATTTACATAATTACATTTTAAACATCGTTCTAAATATGATTGTTGAATCGTAAACAATTGTTTAACATAGTCATACTTGTGACATAACACATGGAAAAATGACAAAGGATCTAATTCTTCTACGTTATTAGCAAATTCATTACCTATAAATTGTAGAATCGTTGATTCGCTCAAACCACTATTATTATTTTTGTACAATTGTAGTAATGCTTGTAGTAGTGTATGTGAAGCATGTTGAATTTTTCAAAATATTCTCTTAGAAATATACAATTGAGAACACATTGTCTCGTGGCGTTTGCAAAACTATAAATACCTTCATAGTTTTTGAAACCACAAATTGAAATAATATTCCAGTTGATATTCTGCAAGTTATTTTTATTATTACTGTCATCTAAATTAAATTCTTCTGATGCCCATTGCAGATCTAATATTTTTATTTACGTTTTTCATTAATTTCTATCTGTTGTAAATCAGGTCGATATATTTTCCTTAAGCGATTATATTCTTCAATTGCAAGTCTACTTGCTTTTATTTAAGTCAACATTTATTAATTGAACACCTTCCAATGATGTAACACGAGATAGTGCAACGTAAGTTTGCCTAGCACAGAATACTCGGTTACCTAGATTCGGATTTAATAACTACTTTTCGCTTTTCCAACGATTTAACATCCCTACTAGTTCGTGCACCAACTCGTAATCGAGAAAGTAACTCACTGTATTCGAGGTCATTTTTTTGTCGCATAGTAATAGTTAATTCATCATAATAAAATAAATTACACCATAAATTAAAGCGTCCCAAAGAGCCAATGATTTTTTTTACTTTTTCCGATGAGAAATGAACAAATATAAGATCTTCTCTGACAGGTGGAAGTTGTAACAAATCTCTAAATACAAGAATGTGTATACCAACGAACTAACTATCTTTTTCATCTACAGAATTGAATATTTCAACTAGGCGTCAGTAGATGTATAGCGAAACGAAACTTTTTTATTTAATTTTCTTTGAACAAAACATTTTATTGTATGTATCAAAAAACTTTCACCTGTGCCACCTTCACCGCTTACATACATTCGCAAAATTTCATCAATTCAAGAGTGTTTTTCAATTTATTAAATATTCTTAATTGATCACTATTTAATTGTTTCATCATATCCAAAGCTTTTCGAAGTTCAGTATGTTTTTCATGGTATTTTACAGCTTCAGGAAGATATTCAAAATTTTTCTGAAACGATTCAGAGTACGTATTGCAATCATTTTTTAGTTCTCTGATTTTTCTCCATGGTACATTTCATAATCGTTGATACAATGATTTTGTTGAGTTAATGTCTTCCACCATTTCAGCTAGCTTAGCAGATTCAGCTTTGACAGAATATTTAGTACAATAACGTGTTCATAATGTAGAAGATTCTCCAATGAATTGAATTTCCATATTTCCTACCCACGCACATAAAACTATGGGATTGTAGTCATTGATATCAACTTTCCCTTTAGTACGAGGGAGATCGTGATGACGACTTTTTGTTCTTAAATTTTTTCGCCCAGCAATAGATGAAGCTGTATTCCGTTAAACGAAATATTCAGTAGTTGGTCTGGAAAATCCGAATCTACAAATTTTTCTTACCGTTGAACTAAATTTTTGTTTTTTAGTTCTCATGCAGTAACTATTGTGATTATGTTTCTGATACATATCAACTTTTCTAAATAATACTAGTGAAAGTTTTTTATCGGGTAATGTGCAAGTCGCATATTTCAATATAAAACTTTTTACTTCTTCATTGGTACTTTCTCTTAAGACAGGAGCATTTTTGATCCAGAAGATGCAATGAATATGCTGAATACCTCGGCCCTGATACTCACGACGTCAAAAATAGTGTCCTACTTCACCAATCGGATTATCTCATGACAAGATAAATTGAAGAATTGCTTGAAATTTATTTTCAACAAATCTTGAAACAGATAGTGGATCAGATGCAATCACTTCACTCGCTGATAGCTATTAAAAATGTGGCGTATTAATGTCTCGAACATATTTTGAAAGATCATCCCAGTTACATTTAGCAGAAGATAATGTAAGAAACCAAGTCGCCGGTCCATAAAAAAATATCATACGTTTTAGATTTTTTTTTTGATTTACTCCAGAATTCCGAAGACGCTCGAAAATGGTTTGTAAATCTCCTTCTAAATGACCATTTTCTACCTGATTGATATATTCATAAACTGTTACGTCCTGACGAACTTCACTTAGATTTTAAGTAAAGAAAATAAATATACCATTACATTTACAACTTTAAACAGACAGTTTACAATTACCACCATGTCCAACGCACATGTACGTGCAGCAGGCGAAAGCCAATGGGCACGCGCTTGGACTTGGTGTCTAGCAATTTAGTCTTATAATTTTAAGTATAATCAAATTGATTCCCTGACAACCTAGAGATTTTTTTAATAAAAATTAATCATGCCATTAGAGGAAAATTTATTGTTTTCATAAAATTTTTAGACAATTTGTAGTTTTCAAATAAAATAGGACTAAGGTTGCCAAGCGGCAAGGTCACCCGTCACCGCTAGCGCGGCGGGACAGGCGAGGGCCTTGAGGCCGGCAGAGTGGGGTGCACGGCTAACAATATCTTTTCGCGTTTATGCTCTCCTAATACTTCACGAAGAGGAGAGCGACTTTAATTATTAAACAAATCTATAAATATTGAATATTTACCTGCCGATTTTTGGCAGGTATGTTCCTCATAAGCGTCCCTATCACATAGGACCCTAAAAATCCCCTAAATTTTACATTTTTTTATTTTCGCATAGGAATACGTAAAGGAAGCATATGTATGTCAACACACACACGTCCACTAACAGATGCGCGTTCCCACGCAGCGTCGGGCAAAAGTTTGAACAAAGTGAGATGTGGATTTGTTAACCGGACGTCCCCAAGACTAAATTCTGAGTAATTAGTGATAAGTAGTATTAATGTAACAAAATAATATTTTGTTACAAATAGTTGAAAACGCAAGGAACCGCGTTATTTTTGGCGTTAAAAATGCTAGCAGTTAAGGAACCTCATAAAATACGTCAGGTAGCCGCGGCGGCACACATGTATCTGCACCACAGCGCCTAAAAATTCAGAAAAACCTAAAAAATCATGTATCATGAAGAAAACAATTTGATCTTCAAGAAAAATATCAAATGTACGAGAAGAAAGCTAACGTCAGCGATAAGGCCCAGAAGGCTCGACGTTGTCAAGTCTGCCCGAAGAGTCCTGACGTTGCACCTATATCACCATGGATACAGCAACGTCGAGCGAGGAGCTCCCGAGCCGCCGTCGTTGCTGACGTGATCTTTCTCTTCAGTTAATCCGCAAATCTCAAAGAGTGAACTTGTCACTCCTTGTGAGGTATATGAATTTATTATAATTAATAAAACCCTCAAAACTATCTGTCAGTCTTTTTCTTTACTACTCCCTATACTCAACCTCCTCTACACCCACATGACTGAGGCGCAGTTTGTATAACGCGTGCAAACAACATTCCAGAGCAGAGACGTTCCTTTTTCCCCATTTTCCTAGACTCTATTTGCCTAAATTTATTTACTTCACAAGTAATTTTTACCTTTCGACGTTTCTCTAGAGTAGTTCGAGCGAACCCTATTTGTAGTTGGATCTACAGTGAACCCTCAGGTTAGATATTTTTGGATTACTGATGTTGAATTTTAAGTTGAAGTGAACTGTGAGAACCATGTGTGTATGCTCTCAATATCGTATTTAGATATCGTTCTAAACAATTGATCAGGAATTTTTTTTTTGTTATTATAATAAATAATGTCATAATTGAAATCTCCCATTAATAGGATAAGACTTTTGGAAGGCAATTTTCGTAAAATGTAATCGATTGTTTTTTTGAACATGATTGTTGTTACTTTAGTTGATTTGTAACCACTAATCAAATACCAATTTCCGACTTTTAATGCAAATAATTGCATATGCCCCTTACTACTATAAGTATGTTTTGATGATAATACTGTGAACTGTACACCATTCTTTACATAGAATATTAGTCCATGATTATTTTTATCATGATCGATTCTTAAAACAATATTAAAATTTTCAATGTCAACTACATCGCTTCTCACAGTTAAAGATTCGCTGAATACTAAAATATCCACTCGCAAATACCATGTATCAGAAATTATATAACTTAGATTCTTTCGTAATGTACCGACATTTTGATACGCTATTTTTGTTCCTATGACGGTCTCTAAGTTATCGTATGACAGTTTCAACGATTTGTTAGATCTCAGACGTTCTAATTCAACAAGCGCTGAATTTACAGCCTTTGAATTTTGAGAAACATTTGGTAATTTGAATTTACCAATTATAAATAGTCCACTTAATGCGGTGACACGGCTGGGGGCAACATACAACATCGATAAAGTTCGCCTCTCTTGAGCAGTGAAATCTAGACATATTTTGTCATATGTTTGACCTTGACTTTTATGCATAGTTATTGCCTTTGCAAGTATAATAGGAAATTGATTTTTCAAAATTTTATATTTATCATCTTGTGCCACACTAGTTTGAATCGATATCCTTTCTTTTGGTATTAATACATTATCTATATTATTCTTTATTATATAATCACGATAACGAGCTCGTATGTTGATGCCAACTCTTGGTGTATGAAAATCTAACCATAGTGTAGATGGTATGTTAGCATCTTTACATTCGATATATTTAAAAATACCACAAGCACCATTTACTAGACCGTCTTCGACATCGATATTCTTTATTATTATATATTTAATTGAATAACATCAGGCAATTCAATTGCAAAGTTGTTTGATTTTTTACTTATTGATCGTAATATGATTTTTTTTTTACCTTCGGTTATGTCTTTAGAGAAAACAACTTGAGCAGTTGAAGTGAACAATTTACTTTCACATTGAGAAATTCTCTGAGCGTTATAATATGATACATTCTTATTAGCAGCGTACAAGCGTATGGCCGTTTCTGGAATATCGTTAATATTTTTTATTTCTCGAGATTTAATTAAATTTATGTCATCAGTTTTCATAGTTCTAAGAGCTAGATGATTTAGAGCATTAATAAATGCTAGATCATTCTTCTGACGCATAATTTCTGTTAATTCATAAAAGTCAAATTGATTCCATAAAGGATTAAGGTCATGATGGCGCGATTTTTGATTTTGGTTTGAACTTGATAAACAGGATTATCTTTTACAGAAAGTAAAAATCAAAAAAAAAACAAAAAAACAGAAAAAGAAAAAAAAAAAAAAAACAGAATGTAAAAAAAAAAAAAAAAAAGAAGAGGAAGAAAAAAGGAAAAAAAAAAAAAAGAAAAAAGATAAAA
Source organism: Chelonus insularis (assembly GCF_013357705.1). Lineage (NCBI taxonomy): Eukaryota > Metazoa > Arthropoda > Insecta > Hymenoptera > Braconidae > Chelonus > Chelonus insularis. Next base: position 156,475 of record NW_023276774.1, read on the forward strand.
AAAGAAAACAAAAAAGAAAAAAAAAAATAAATAAAAAAAAAGAGAAAAAACGAGAAAAGAAAAAAAAAAAAAAAGAGAGAAATAAAAAAAAAAAAAAAAAAGTAAAAAAAAAGAAAAAGAAAAGGAAGAAAATAAAGCATTGAAGAACCCAACCAGGTGACTAGGAGAAAGGGAAAAAAAAAAAAAAATACAAAGACATTAAAAAAAAAAAAAAAACACAAAAAAAACCACTTCGTGCGCAATTTGATTTAGAGTCCCCCGACTGCAATTAATATACCACCAAATGCTTATTGACATCCCAGTTATTTTTCTTAATCTTTATTACATAACCTAGGTACGGTAGAGCCGACCTTGAAATTTCACCTATAAGGACGATTTTGTACCTGACTAATTGTTTCTCGTATATTGTTGGCTAAATCACTTTGATAGTTTGGTATATTTACACAATATAAATTGCATGGTAGGCAAGTGCAGAAGGCAATGTTCACAATTATCAAGAAAGCAAGATTTACCAGAGGGAGCGCATAATAGTACAATTGA